>NC_080715.1:5542072-5692072 GCF_019097595.1 Hemibagrus wyckioides | reverse complement strand
CCAAATCTCCATCCCATAGCGAGACATAATCCTCTGCTAATCAGTATATGTGCTAATTTTCCTCGGGGTTGGCTTTGTGTTGGAGAATTCCTCCTAAATTTAATTACACTGAGTCAAGATTCAAGAAGTAAGTCTTTCATACTGATGCATTCTGGGGGAAATAAAACACACACACACACAGAACCATGTGATGCATTTGATTACGTTAAGTGCTAAATTTTTACAATGTAGAAAGCCAGTGTTGGGGTCGAAACATTTTTTTTTTACTGGAAAGGAAAAAATGAAAAACAGCCAAACACACACACACACACACAAATACAAAGAATTTTATAAGCATACAAAGGATCTTTTCACTTTTTTTTCACTTCAGAATTATATTTCAAGTACCCAAATGACGCACTAATTCAAGCAAAAGAAATAAAAACAAATAAAAAAATAATAATATATTAATTTATTTTAAAAAATGAATGAATTAATTAAATAAATACATTTAAGAAAATAATAGTAAATTAATTAATTAAAAAAAAAACCTGAGTGAAATGTTGGATTCTCTGTGCACTCGACATTCGCAGTTTGAGCCAACTTTTATAAAAATTCACTGTATTTTGCTAAAACTAGCACAGTTGCATTACGTACATTTGATGTCATGCATCGACTAGGAAACTCCAGTTATTAAAAAACTTTAGCATTCAATTTGTTACTACACTAGATGCTAGAGTACATTGTGCATAGTATAAGGGGGTAATGTGCAGTAAATCATTTGGGATGGAGCTAAAGTGTGTTCGGAAAATTATCCTTCTTCATAAACCGTAATCTGTACCTTGGTGCAATAAGATGTAATGATCTTAATGAATATGCAAATTAGTCTATGACATCATCCAGCGAGCTCTGGAAAGAGCCGGCAATGCTGATCGTATTGTCTGAAAGTGTAAGATTCCCACTCCTACTGTACCCTTAAGGGATTTTTTTTTACAGTAAATATCAGTTTCAGGAATGACACGGTGCTGACGCTGCCCCCTGTTCCACCTTTCCTCAAAACTGCTGCAGGTTTGTGTGTGTCAGATCTGCCTGTAGGCCACTTATCCCTCGAGAAAGACGTTCACACACAGCAGTATGAGGAAAGCAAAGCTAAGCTAAGCTAAGAAAAAACCAAAGCACTGAATACTAACAAAGCTGAAGCGACAGATTTTTCCAGAACACCAGCTTGCACCGCTCTCATCCAGTTCGTCGTATGTTCCCTTACAACATTACATCCAGATTTTTTAGTCAAGCAGATTTGTGCGTCACATGCTGCAAAATAAACAGCTCTATGCATTCAATTTGTCTGTATGCAAAATCACGCTCCGTATGAGCAAAATTAATAGACAGTGTTTTGTGAGCAAACTGGCTGTTTATATATCTGGATATTAGCTCTCTGCAACAAAGGGCAAACACATATATCATGTCAGACAACTCGGAATGAATTAATTAAGTGTGGGGGCTTTTTCCTTGCTGTGAGAATGTCATATTTATGCTGGAGTATTTTATTTAGAATAATTGTACAGGGTGTTCCTATGCTAAATGTACACATTTTAATTTTGCAGCATTCGAATTACAAGGGTAATGTATTTAATGTAAATGAAGAAGTTTAACAACATGGAAAGTGCTGTATTCATTTTTTGCTATACATTTCTAGCTGAACATTTCCGCCCTTATCCAGAACGACTTCTATTTTTATCTCATTTTATACATCTGACCAATTGAGGGTTAAGGGCCTTGCTTAGGGACCCAGCAGTAGCAGCTTGGTGGACATGGGATTCAAACTCATAACCTTCCAATCAGTAGTCCAACACCTTAACCACTTAGCAAACCACATCCCCTTAACTGCTTTTAAAAGATATTGTATGGATGAGAGAAATATTGTGAGCTTCGTATTTGGAGGTATTTACCCATCCATCCATCCATCTATCTTCTGTAGCACTTATCCTACACAGAGTCACATGGAATCTGGAGTCTATCCCAGGTGCACAAGGCATGGGACACCCTAAAGCAGGGGGCCAACCCATCACAGGGTACAATTGCATACTACAGACAATTTAAAGATGCCTACAACACATTTCTACAATATGTTAGCAAACGTTTTGGAACACCCCTCCAAATCATTGAATTCAGGTGCTGTTTTTCAGGGGTTGGGCTCAGCCCCAGTGATAGGAACTCTAAATGCTTCAGCATTCCAAGACATTTTGGACAATTTCATGCTCCCAAATTTGTGGGAACAGTTTGGGGATGACCCCTTCCTGTTCCAACATGACTGCACACCAGTGCACAAAGCAAGGTCCATAAAGACATGGAAGAGCGAGTTTGGTGTGGAGGACTTGAGTCTTGACCTCACCCTGATAGAACACATTCGGGATGAATTAGAGCAGAGACTGTGAGCCAAGTCTTCTCGTCCAACATCACAAATGTGTTTCTAAAGGAATGGTCAAATATTCCCATAAACACACTCCTACTTTTGGCAATATAGTGTATGTACTGGAGGAGAACATGGAAATCCCTGAAGCATGGGGAGAACATGCAGGATGGAGGCGGTAATCAAACCCCCAAACCCCGGAGGTGAAAGCATATAATAAGTGTGATGAATGTGATATTTAACAGAAATGTTGAGGTACAGCTACAAAAATAAGGGATGATATAGTTTTGTTGCAGTGCTTGGACCCCTGATTTTACTCCTCTTTACTTGAATTTGTCCTGAATCACATCGTCCAGAATATAACCATGCAAGATAACTTAATAAATTGCCTCTCTCTATTTGTCTTTGCATACTTTTCAAACCCCTACAAACCGTCCTTACACCTTATATGAAACATCAATTCTTCCGACAATCAATAACCTGTCTGGTAGTAAAGCACAGAAGCGGCTCTGACAAAGCCGCTCGATGGATCACGATGCTTTTCGGGCGAGCATTATTAAATAAATAGCAGTGCTGTGTAAAAGTGTGTGAGGTCTCAGGTGACGTGAGCAGACGGTGCCAGTTTAGGGAACAAAGATGAGGTGAGGAGTAAAGCACATCCCAGGTGATCATCTCTTCCTCTGTTTCCTGGAGAGATGCCTGGGAGAACATGCTAATTGTTTCATCCAAGAACATCTTGGCCTCTTTCACAAATACCTCTGAACCTGGACGCCATGGGAAATAAAGTCGCCATTGGTGAACAGCCTGTTTTTCTGCCTCTCTCTTTTCTTATCAGACACGTCACTGTGGATGCAAAATTGGCATGAGGAACACCTGTACACCTCATGCAATTTCAGTGGAACCTCAGCATACACAACTTGTTCTGGAGGCGAGTTCTTAAGGCGGAAATTTGTTTTTCGAAACAAATTTTCCCATAAAAATAATGTGAATGCAGTCCGTTCCAGACACCCAAAAATATGACCGATACGAAGCGTATGTAAACTGTATGGCTGCTTACAAAGAACTGACAGGAAGTCGTGCCACCAAGCTACCAAACGTTGGTATCGTGTAAAATTCCTAAACTCACTTCGGTTGGCTTCGCTTGCCTATCCACTGACACAAATGGCTCATACAGACGTACGCGCAACTTAGCTGGCATTCGTTTCGGTTTGGTTCAGTCGTATGCCACAAATGCTTCGTATGCTGATGCAAATTTCTTGCAAAATTCACTGAGGTTCCACTGTATTTAATCACATGGCAGCATTGTAATGTTACAAATACAGGCCTTTGAACAATGCTCACGGCAAAGGTCAACACCGGAATACGGGAAAGATATGATCTCAGAGACTTCAGCATGGTTGTCTTTCAGAAGATGCTCATCTCCTGGGATTTTCACACACAGAATGATGAAAAATAAATATCCAGAACACATTGTTGAGACAAGAATGCCAGGTGACACCCAGATGAAAATGAGGTTCCCTTTGGAGTCTGGTTCCTCTCAAGGTTCCTTCCTCATATCTTATTAAGGAGTTTTCTCACCAACGTCACCTCTGACCAGTGTCCATTGTTAAAAGTGCTCTACAAATAAAATTAAATTGAAATAAATACACTGAATAGAGTTGACAGAAAGGCTATGGTAACTCAACAAACCACTCATTACAGAAAGGCATCTCACATCACATTTAAACCTTGATGAGGATGGACGACTACAGCGGAAGGTCTCATCATGTTCCAGTTCTATGATTGAGAACAGGATGCTCAGTTTATCATGGGCAAAGAGTCACCTAAAGTGGAGGAAGCTTAGAAAAATGTCAGCTTGATATAACGAATTTTTGATACACCTTCTGCATATAGTCAGGTCAGATTTTGGTGTCCACTGCATGAGTTCTTGGATGCAACCTTAAAAAAAGCATCTTGCTGCTCATTAAAACCTTGAGGAGGATGGACAGCTACAGCAGAAAGTCTCATCATGTTCAAGCCCTGGGAGTTTGGAGCAGGAATCTGAAGCTACTGTAGGCACACAAAGTAAAGATCTGAAGATTAGTCACCTGAGCCATTTGAGGAATCTTAATTTCTGCATATGGTGCCATCCTTGGATTCATCACTGGTGATGGTTGTGGTGGTGGTGGTGTCTCTCAGGATCTCTCAGTAATTTCCCTGACCATGTCCATCCCTTTAACATCTCACAGTACCAACTTCAAGCAAGATAGCTCAAGTGGTTAAGGCTCTGGGTTGTTGTTTGGAAGTTTGGGATTCAAGCCCTAGCACTGGCAAGCTTCCACTGTTGGGCCCTTGAGCAAGGCCCTAGGACCCCCCACCTCACTCCAGTGGTGCTGCATCATAGTTGACCCTAAGCACTGACCCCAACCTCTACGGATGGGATATACGAAGAAAGAATTTCACTGTGCAATAATGTATATGTGACAAATAAAGGCTATCAACTTAACCAAGTCTCAAGCTGCTTCCATGCTCTTACTTTCATCCAGATGATGACTCCTCAACTCACAACTATCTTTGAATTAAATGATCGTTTTAGATTCCTCTTAAACGTGTTGCAATTTGAACTAGATCCTGTGTGAACCTCCACACAGTACATCCTTTGTAATCAATCCAAAGTTGGATTACAGCATTCTGCTTTCTGAGAGATTTCAGAATCAACCCAGAGGAGCGCTTGAGCTTAAACACAGGGTCAAGGAAGGCATTTTTTTTTCAAATATCATTATTTCTTTCCTGACAGGGTAGAGCTTGAACCGTAAAAACAATTTCTACACTAATATGTGTTTAATTGCTTGCAAATGCTTAAAGGCCATCGGTAAATTATACTGTGACTCAGTATTAATTATCCTGAGTCACATATTTGCCACGAAATGTACAAGTGACCTCACACATGAGAAACACACACACACACAAACACACACTTGAAGAAACTTCCGGAAGTAATCTGTGTGGGCCGTAATTGCTACACAGCCCTCGGCTCTCGGCGGTTATGTGTCCTGACGTCAAATTAGGCTTTAATGAAAAACAAGTCACAACGAATAAATATCAGGATCAACAGTGCTTCCATCTGCTACACAGCATAATGAAGAGAGAGAGAGAGAGAGAGAGAGAGAGATAGATAGATAGATAGATAGATAGATAGATAGATAGATAGATAGATAGATAGATAGATAGATAGATAGATAGATAGATAGAGATGTGAAATATGGGGAGTTACAAAGACAACAAAAAAGACAGAAATACAGAGAGAGAGAGAGAGAGAGAGATAGAGAGAGATAGATAGATAGATAGATAGATAGATAGATAGATAGATAGATAGATAGATAGATAGATAGATAGATAGATAGATAGATAGATAGAGATGTGAAATATGGGGAGTTACAAAGACAACAAAAAAGACAGAAATACAGAGAGAGAGAGAGAGAGATAGAGAGAGGGAGAGAGAGAGAGACGATAGATAGATAGAGAGAGAGAGAGAGAGAGAGAGAGAGAGAGACGATAGGTAGATAGAGAGAGAGAGAGAGAGAGAGAGAGAGAGAGAGAGAGAGAGATGTGAAATATGGGGAGTTACAAAGACAATAAAAAAGACAGAAATACAGAGAGAGAGAGAGAGAGAGAGAGAGAGACAGAGGTGATACAGAGTCTGAGAGAAGGAGAGAGAGTAAGAAAGTGACAGATAAGGATGTGGAATGGATGAACAGTGAGAAAAATAAACAGAGAGCAAGATAGACAGATAGTCAGAGAGAGAAACAGACAGACAGAGTGAGACAGAGGAAAAGAGAGAATCAGAGAGAAAGAAGTGAGAAACAGCAGGAAAAGAAAGAAGAAAATACAGAGAGAAAATGCAGTGTGAAACCAGAGTGATGGCAACAGAGAGAAAGAGAGGAAAAAGAGTGAGATCTGCCACTTCCCAGTCCTCAATCTGTCTACTCTTCAAACTGATTTCCCTTCATTCTGACCTTTATTATTTGCATTAGCAGGAGAACATGCGCGCTCACTTGGCAGCTGATGCCGAGGCCGCGTGATGACTGCGCCGCTGCTGGACGTCCGGCCGCGGCTCGGCTCAGATGCTCTGGCCGAGACGGCATGTGTGTAAATGAGATACTTAGCATTTCAGGCATGATGTGAAGAGGCCTGCAGATGGGTCTAAAGCAGTCCGACTGTGCCAAAGCACAGTTTCCACTCATTCACTGGGACCAGTACTTCCTGTACACAGCCTGGGAGACGAGAGGATGTCTTCATGCACACTCACAACACATCAGTTCCACGCCTCTAATATACACCCATAAATCTCAGCACACATTCGGGTGCCTTTACTGAAGTTCAGCTTTGGTGCAGATGAATTGAAATGTCTCCATTTGTTCACTGGAGCTGAGTGAGGCTGAGTTCAGCCAAATCATTTTACACCTTTTTTCATCAAACAAGACATGTTCAGTCTATCTGTATTTATACCTGTCTGTCTCTCACACACTGTCTATCTGTATTTATACCTGTCTGTCTCTCACACACTGTCTATCTGTATTTATACCTGTCTGTCTCTCACACACTGTCTATCTGTACTTACACCTGTCTGTCTCTCTCTCACAACACACACTGTCTATCTGTATTTATACCTGTCTGTCTCTCACACACTGTCTATCTGTATTTATACCTGTCTGTCTCTCACACACTGTCTATCTGTATTTATACCTGTCTGTCTCTCACACACTGTCTATCTGTATTTATACCTGTCTGTCTCTCACACACTGTCTATCTGTACTTACACCTGTCTGTCTCTCTCTCACAACACACACTGTCTATCTGTATTTATACCTGTCTGTCTCTCACACACTGTCTATCTGTATTTATACCTGTCTGTCTCTCACACACTGTCTATCTGTACTTACACCTGTCTGTCTCTCTCTCACAACACACACTGTCTATCTGTATTTATACCTGTCTGTCTCTCACACACTGTCTATCTGTATTTATACCTGTCTGTCTCTCACACACTGTCTATCTGTACTTACACCTGTCTGTCTCTCTCTCACAACACACACTGTCTATCTGTATTTATACCTGTCTGTCTCTCACACACTGTCTATCTGTATTTATACCTGTCTGTCTCTCACACACTGTCTATCTGTATTTATACCTGTCTGTCTCTCACACACTGTCTATCTGTATTTATACCTGTCTGTCTCTCACACACTGTCTATCTGTACTTACACCTGTCTGTCTCTCTCTCACAACACACACTGTCTATCTGTATTTATACCTGTCTGTCTCTCACACACTGTCTATCTGTATTTATACCTGTCTGTCTCTCACACACTGTCTATCTGTACTTACACCTGTCTGTCTCTCTCTCACAACACACACTGTCTATCTGTATTTATACCTGTCTGTCTCTCACACACTGTCTATCTGTATTTATACCTGTCTGTCTCTCACACACTGTCTATCTGTACTTACACCTGTCTGTCTCTCTCTCACAACACACACTGTCTATCTGTATTTATACCTGTCTGTCTCTCACACACTGTCTATCTGTATGTATACCTGTCTGTCTCTCTCTCACAACACACACTGTCTATCTGTATGTATACCTGTCTGTCTCTCACACACTGTCTATCTGTATTTATACCTGTCTGTCTCTCACACACTGTCTATCTGTACTTACACCTGTCTGTCTCTCTCTCACAACACACACTGTCTATCTGTATTTATACCTGTCTGTCTCTCACACACTGTCTATCTGTATTTATACCTGTCTGTCTCTCACACACTGTCTATCTGTATTTACACCTGTCTGTCTCTCTCTCACAACACACACTGTCTATCTGTATTTATACCTGTCTGTCTCTCACACACTGTCTATCTGTATTTATACCTGTCTGTCTCTCACACACTGTCTATCTGTATTTATACATGTCTGTCTCTCACACACTGTCTATCTGTACTTATACCTGTCTGTCTCTCACACACTGTCCATCTGTATTTATACCTGTCTGTCTCTCACACACTGTCTATCTGTATGTATACCTGTCTGTCTCTCTCTCACAACACACACTGTCTATCTGTATTTATACATGTCTGTCTCTCACACACTGTCTATCTGTATTTATACCTGTCTGTCTCTCTCTCACAACACACACTGTCTATCTGTATTTATACATGTCTGTCTCTCACACACCGTCTATCTGTATTTATGCATGTCTGTCTCTCACACACTGTCTATCTGTATGTATACCTGTCTGTCTCTCACACACTGTCTATCTGTATGTATACCTGTCTGTCTCTCACACACTGTCTATCTGTATGTATACCTGTCTGTCTCTCACACACTGTCTATCTGTATGTATACCTGTCTGTCTCTCACACACTGTCTATCTGTATGTATACCTGTCTGTCTCTCACACACTGTCTATCTGTATGTATACCTGTCTGTCTCTCACACACTGTCTATCTGTATGTATACCTGTCTGTCTCTCACACACTGTCTATCTGTATGTATACCTGTCTGTCTCTCACACACTGTCTATCTGTATGTATACCTGTCTGTCTCTCACACATTGTCTCTGTATGTATACCTGTCTGTGTGTGTCTCTCTCTCTCACACACACACACACACACACACACACATACATACAATATCTCTTTATGTATAATTGTCTGTCTTTCACACTGTCTCGCTCTATGCATACCTGTCTGTTTCTCAAACACTGTCTCTCTGTATCTATACCTGTCTGTCTCTCTCACAGACATCTCTCTGCATGTATACCTGTCTCTCTCTCTCTCTCTCTCTCTCTCTCACACACACACACACACACAATCTCTCTGCATGTATACATATCTGTCTCTCACAGACAGTCTCTCTGTATGTATACCTGTCTGTCTCTCAAACACTGTCTCTCTGTATCTATACCTGTCTCTCTCTCACACACACAACATCTCTCTGAATGTATACCGGTCTTTCTCTTTCACACACAGACACAGTGTCTCTGTATGTATACCTGTCTGTCACTCACACATTATCTCTCTGTATATATACCTGTCTGTCTTTCTCAAACTCTCTCTCTGTATAAATACCTGTGTGTCTCTCTCTCACAACACACACCGTCTATCAGTATGTATACCTGTCTGTCTCTCACACACACATACAATCTCTCTGCATGTATACCTGGCTGTCTTTCTCAAACTGTCTCTCTCTCTCTCTCTCTCTCTCTCTCTTTTACACACACACACACCTCAGTGCTGTAATATTTTCCAGCACTAGCGGCGATCCTTTATTGCGCTCGACTTAATCTTATCTGAAGGACAGATTATTGTGTAGAAGAGATTAATGAGTGGAATAATATCGCCAAGTTGCACCAGTTTGTTTTCAAGAATGTGAAATTTGCATCCCCTTGCTTTATCCTCCCACACAAAAAAGGTCACGATGAGCCATGCTACGAGTTTGGCTTTGAACACTCCCTGCATGTGCTAGCAGAGGAATGCTAAAGAGGAGATCCCACTATAAACGTTATTGGAGTTTCTGACTGGTTACTGACCTTTACCTGTTCATCATGGTAGAGCAAGGATGGTTTCAGTGTTTAATGTACAGTAATTTCTCAGTGGGAGAATAAGACACACTGTGTCATGATGTTTGATAAAGATAAACTGGCGGAGCTGTTGCTATAGGAAATGAATCACCTGAAAATGAATTACTTGGAAATATATCAACTGAATCACCTAGAAATGAAACACCTGGAAATAAATCACCTGGAAATGAATCAACTGAATCACCCAGAAATGAATCACCCAGAAATGACTCAACTGAATCACCTGGAAATTAATCACCTGAATCACCTGGAAATAAATTAACTGAATCAACTAAAAATGAATCACCTGAAAATAAATCAACTGAATCAACTACAAATGAATTACTTGAAATTTATCAACTGGATCACTTAGAAATGAAACACCTAGAAGTGACTCAACTGAATCACCTAGAAATGAATCACCTGAAATGAATCAACTGAATCACTTGGAAATGAATCACCTAGAAATAAATGAACTGAATCACCTAGAATTGAATCACCTGAAAATGATTCACCTGCTTCTGGCTAATTAGTGTGTCTGCTAAATGCGGTGGGTTTTATCAGGAAGCAGGAAATATTCAAATAGATGCATGAGATCAGAAAGACTTCAGCTTCACATACAGGAAAAGGCAGCAACATCTGACAGTCTGTCTCCTAAAAGCAGTTTTTCTCAGCATTGTGCAGTGTGTATCTGTGTGTGTGTTTTTGATTGTTTGTGTGTGGAATGGACTGTTCATAAACCTCCGACCTTTAGCTGTGGAGAGGTCACAGCGGCTCACTGCACTGCTGACAGACTTTAATATGATGTACTTCCTCCTCCTCCCTGAGCAGCACACTTGATCTTTCTAAACTGCACAGCAGCATCGGAGACAACCAAGCGCATCATTTCTCTCTCTTGCTGTCACTTTCTATAGCTCGCTATCTCTCCCTCTATCTCACACACACACACACACACACTCCCACATAATGTGAAACGGCAGGCCACCTGGGGTGCTGTCTAAACTCTGACACGGTGCGAGAAGCAGAGGAAAGCTGGCTGTTATAGAAAAGTGTTATATCTTCTATCCAGATAAAGAGACGTAAGAGAGCAACATGCTGACAGATCACACACAACACCGTGCTGATGAACACACTCCTGACATCAGCTGGGCCCATAAACATTAACAAATTAAATACCTTTAAACAACAGATTTAACAAAAACAACTATTATTATTATTATTATTATTATTATTATTATTATTATTATTATTATTATTATCACTATGCAGTTCAGCTATTTTTTAATAACATCTAACTTAACAAACAACCTTTTCTACCAGGACATGCAAATAAGTTTTTATAATAATAATAATAATAATAATAATAATAATAATAATTATTATTATTATTATTATTATTATTATTATTATTATTATTATTATTATTTCAATCATTAATTCGTTATTCATTTGTTTGCTCATTCATGTTTTTGCTCTGGACATGCAAATTAATGTTTTTAAGGGAGCAATTAATTGTTCTTTTTTATTCTCAGTATATTATAACGTGGCTTTATTCCCAGCCCATGCCACTTCCTTTCTTCCTCCTTTTGTCCTTGCTTCCTTCCTTCCTTCCTTCCATCCCTATCAACATCCTTTCATTTTAAAATTCTTTCTTTCTTTCTTTCTTTCTTTCTTTCTTTCTTTCTTTCTTTCTTTCTTTCTTTCAGTTTTATAAGTTAAGAACAGATGGTGTGTAACTGAACAGCAACTTCAGACAAAGAAGTAAAAAATGTAATTCATGGCAAGCTGATGTAAAAACCATGTACTACAGAACGGGACAAGAAGCAGTTAGCTAGCTAGCTAGTCCACTAATCTAATAGCTTAATCAACCTGACGCAGCGTAATTACATACAAGCCTTCCCATAGACGCTATAATGAAATGTAGCTTTTTAATTAACATCATGCACTGCTTAAAGGGCTAACTCTGGGTCAGCAGTAAAAAAATGGCCAAACAGCTCTTTTACTGTTGTTTCTGTTAGTTGGATCGGATGGAAGTGGTATTTGTGGAAAGGTCAGAGCTGAGAAAAGGTAAAGTGGGCGAGCTGGATGCTAGGATAAGGACCATGACTATTTAAAAGGTACTGAGAAATCTTGCTAACGGCAATAATAGCTCGGATAAGTCTGACAACCCTGGCACTTACAGCCTCAAGTCTGGTGTGTGTGTGTGTGTGTGGTGCCTTTACAATAAAATGATGGATATTAAAAGTAAATAAATACACAGGCTCCATTCATCTCGTCCCCTGAAAATCCAATTTAACTGCACTGGCAGCAGGATGCTTTTGAGCTGAGGCCATATGCAGTCATAACAAGCTGCTCTGTGCTACAGTTACAATTCATCTCTCCCAGCCCCTGGACCCCAAAGCAGAAGGAGGCATTATGGGAAATGGAGTTCCAGCTGGCTGTAAGCACGGCCACTCACGATTAGCTGGCAGCGCTTCGTCCTCCAGCCGAGCAATGATCTGGCAGAGCACGGAAGCCTCCGGAAGCTTAGCAGAAGGGGAATAAATGTAGGGACGGACTAAGAGGGGCTTTTAATAAAGGAATACAGTATGACTTCTTTCACCTGGGGAGATCCATGTTTGATCTAAATGAAAGTCTGGAATGTGATTAGCATAACCAAACAGAAAAGCCTACGGGCGGTTTAATGAGGCCTCGGTAAAGGAAATGAAGGAAGTAATGGGAAAAAAAATGGCTGAGATGTCACAGATTAAAAGTAACATTAACCAGCTGCCATTTTTTAGTGTTTTCTGAGTCACCTGGTGACAATCATTGACAGTTCTCAAAGGAGAGCTTTATTTATTTATTTATTTATATGTCACATAGCTAATGTTCTCAACGGCGATTCTTTCAACCGAGTATATTTTCAAGACAGTGTTTTCTAAAATTCATACGGGACGAGATATACTAAATATTTACATCAGACAAATAATCTTGTGAAACAGTAAACGTGATCTGATGGATTAGCGTGAGTGTATTATAGCTAGCTTGTGTTTAGCTGTGAAAAGCTCAGGATGACCTTGACCAAGATGATTATTGAACGAATGACAGTTCTACTGTAATGAGAGTTCTACTCTAATTCGACAATTTGTTCCAAAAGAAATCTCATAAATCTACCATGTTACTACTCGTCCTAGGCTAACAAAAGCCAGTAATGAAGGAATTTTTCCAGTTCTGTTCACTTCCACCCTGCTAACTCCTTCCTCTCCTCCCTCCTCGTTTTGATTGGCGTTTAAAGATCGAAGTAAGCAGAGGGAAAATATTGACCTTTTCCGCCCAGGAAACCACGGAATCAATGATCGAGACATTAAGTGAGTTACACACGAGCGGAGCTTCATGATAGCAGAAAGATGAATATGCGAGAGGTTTAATGATGAACTCTATGACTTGTAAGTAATGCTTCATCACGTGTTTGCTTTCGCCATAGGCGACTGCACCGGATGATATTCGCTAACGCCATCACTTCTAGCATAAAATCTGTAGCACCATTTCCACTCCAGCTGGAGCTGGGTTTGGTTTAAGCACTACACACACACACACATACACACCTAACACGGTGCACTCATTTATCTGATCAAAGTGGCACTGGTATTTATTGGCACTACAACAGCAGGAAAAAAAAAAGCAGAGAAAAGCATCTACTCAACAAAGCAGCCGGCTTTTATTTAAGCCCCTCTGGCATGCCTTTGGTACTTTTCTCTCTCTTTTTTTTTTCCAAATGCTCACTTTATAGTGGAACAGCTTGTCAGAGAGCTGAACTTAATTGACAGCCAAGCCTAGCAAAATGGTTTAATACTTTAATGCGCTGCTAATTTGCTAAATAATATGGAAATTCGCTCTCAAGGCAGCGTTCCTCACTAGGCCACAGAGCGTAGGAGGGAGACGCTACACTATTCTGGACAATAGCAGCTTCAGCATACTGTCACATTAACCCACAGAACCCTCCGTGAGCGTTTTTAGACTTGTTTTATTAACAAGGTTTCTAACATTGTAATATTTGCATGCTGTGCTGCACAGACAGTGTTACTATAACTATAACATGTAATTATTTTTAAATGAATATATATCATATGTGTGATTTCCATGTAAATATAACACTTTATGAAATAATGAGATAGCAAAGCTGGTTATTGCGGCAAAATAATGACACTATTAAAATGGTGAGATATTCTGAGGAAATAAGATAAAATCATTTATCACAAGTCGATAGTGAGATTTTACGTCTACATAATAACATGACACTGTAAGTTCATTAAGAAAGTTTACAGAGATCTGCATTTCTTTCAGCATCTCAAAGTGATTCCAACGTCCAAACCTACAGGTTTCCTTTAACCACCAAAAGACACTGTGTGACAAAATGTATTTGGACACTTGTCAATCACACCTATTTGTGGTTCTTCTCCAAACTGTAACCACAAATGTTTACACTGATATTTCTGGCATGTGGCAGACACCCTTACCCAGAGTGACTTACATTTTTATCTCTTTTTATACAACTGAGCAACTGAGGGTTAAGGGCCTTGCTTAGGGGCCCAGCAGTGGCAGCTTGGTGGACTTGAAAGTCAAACTCATAACCTTCCATTCGGTAGCCCAACACCTTAAGCACTAAGCTACCACATCCCTTGGAAGATGGAAGGACACAATATTGTAGAGTGTTATGTCTATATGCTGTAGCTGTTGTACAATTTCCCTGGAACTAAGAGGTTGTAACCTGTTCCAGCAAAACAAAGCCCCTGTGCACAAAGCACAAGCTCCTTGAGGCTATGGTGTGTTACGGTTGATGAAGGTAGAATAAATCGAGTGCACAGAGCCCTGACTCTGACTCCACCCCAATGAACACCTTTGTGATGAACTGTCTGATCTCACTGAGGGTGGTGCTAGCTAAAATCTAAAGCCCTGGGTTGTTGATCAGAAGATCAGGGTACAAGCCCCAGCACCGCCAAGCTGCCACCATCGTGAGCAAGGCCCTTAACCCCATCCCTGCTCCATGGGCACTGCATCATGGCTGACCCTGTGCTCTAACCCCAACCCTCCAAGGATGGGAAAGAATTTCACTGTGCAGTAATGTATATGTGACAAATAAAGGCTACTTAACTTTACTCTTGTAGCTGAATGATCACAAATCCCTACATCCACAATCCAAAATCTAGTGTAACAGCTAGCTTTCCCAGAAGATTGGGGGCTAAATCTGGAATGGTATCTCCAACAACACATATGAGTGTCCACATTAGATAACCCACTGATATCTTAAAAGCCTCACAAAGCTTAATCCTTAATCCGTCTGTCTATGAGTAGCAATATCGCATACATTTGTAATAAACATAAAAATGCGCCGATCCAAGTCCTGGCATCGGTTTCCTGGCAAGATTAAAGAAACTACAGTTTTGCGTGCATTTTCTAGACACACGGTGCTGAGAATAAGTCAATAGTAGGTGTGAGTCAGTCATCCCTATTGGCTCTTCCTCCTTTTCTCATAGTATTCCCATAGCTCTTGATGCTTTACTCCAAGAGATGGAGGAGTACAGAGAGATTTTTTCCTGCCAACATTCAGACCAAAGAAAACAAAAGCTGAGCAGATGTCTCTCATTTTGGCTGCTTGACCTATGTTGCCAAGGGAGGATGCTGTACATCTTGGCAATACATTAAAAAAACATTATATATCACTGTCTAATATGTGAACAGTACTTTCTTTTAAGATGCAATTAATGCTCACAGAAACCTGGAGGAGCATGTCTGGAGGGGAGGACATACTTACTAGTAGGGAAATGAAACACTGGTCCATTCAGAGCATCACTTTCATATCTGCTGAGTGGAACAGTTCTCTAATATATAGTAGATTCATTTGAAATATCAGCATATTAGACATTTAACAAGTTGTTCCTTATCCAGTGAAAGTTACCATTTTTATTGCATATTATACATCCAAGCAATTAAGGGTTGAGGGCCATGCTCAAGGGCCTGACAGTGGCAGCTTGGTGGACCTGGGATTTGAAATACCACTACATGTTCTGCATTAGCAACCAAAAGTTTGAGTTCAAATCCCAGGATTGTCAGACAGCTACGTTTATGCAAGATTCAACCTTCAATAGCAAACATGGCATGCAGTTTCCACCTTTCTAATCTACTTTGGATCAAGGAACTCACTGAAAATCTGGCAACCTTGAATGTGTGAACTACATGCAGGTAATTAGCATAAGCTTAACGGTACACCCAATAAATCTACTCGCACAGGTGCAGAGCCTAACTCTGAATACACAGAACTTTCCCAGGGAAATACTGTACTTATGTCACCGATTCTGAATACAACCCAATGATGCCACTGCCTCTTTATGGTTTTGATGAATGGCAACATGTTTTACTCTAGTTGATCATACAGAACCTTTTCTTGTTTTAACATTCCCTGTATTTTATAATGTTCATTCTGCAGCAATGTCCTGATTTAGTCAAATCTTAATGAGTGAACCTGGAAAGAAACGCCTTTGTGAGTTCACATAAGAGCCTGGAAGGATGTTCACATTTTTCCCCCAGTATTGCAGAGCTGCAAGAAGACAAGCTGAAACATCAGGGTACAGGGTTAGAAACACGTGCTTCAAGAATTGCTTTAAAGTGAAGTGGGAACTACTCGACCTTTTATTCCTCTTTTGATGGTAAAAAGGTACCACTAACGGAAGCTGGCTGACGTTCACTGAATCTGAAGAGCACAGTAAGGGCACATATTGTACTCTGGAATACAGCTCCACAAAGAGCTCTAAACAAACCCAACTGAAAGTACTATCAGAAATTATTACTCAAATTATATACACAAATGTGTTTTATGGGAATAATATATAGACCAACTAACATGAGACCTACTAAAACACCTTAGTTATGCAAAAAGCAAGCCATTAGTCTCATCTCACCCTGCCCAGTCACACACACACACACACGACTTGAACCACACAATGCGTTAAGTGACAGAGCTCCAATGAGCCATGTCCTGTGCTCAAGCTCCAAGCTACAATCCAGTGTTGCAGAAACATTAGCCTTAAAAGGAAATAAACAGAAAACATGGAAACAAATAAATAAGCTGGCAAAAGATAAATTCCATTCTTCCCAACATATGAATGGATGGATGGATGGATGGATGGATGGATGGATGGATGGATGTTCAACCATCTAACCTAACAGTTCAGACCTTGAGCCAATCAATTAATCAACCAACCACCCAAACATTTACACAGTTAACCAACTAATAACTAAATAACTAACTACAGTTATTCAGAACCCATTCATCTATCCATCTAAAAAAATGCACCATCTAAGTCGCCAACAAATCATTTAGTTACTCAATTAATCCACCAATAAACCAGTCACCAATCAGAGAACCAACCAACAAACCAGCCTAACAACCTTCCTAACAATAAACCAACCAATCAACCAACCCAAAGCAGCCAAATACCCAATCAACCATCCACGTCAGCTGATCAACAACCTGCTAGCCACCCAACCATCTAAATAACCAACCAATTAACCTACCATCCCACCAGTAAACCACCCAACAGTCAAATTAATGAACCATCAAATTTACTAATCAGCCAATCACCCAATCAATTAAGCAAGTCAGCTGACTAACAACCAATCAGCCAGTCATCCAGACCACCAACCAACCAGCAAACTAGCACACCAGCCAACTAAACAACCACCTAGCCAACCAGGGAACTAACCAAACATCCAATTATCAATCAAACAAACAATCATTAAATCATTAGACAAGCATGCAATCAACCAACCAAGTAAACTGATCAACAGCCAAGCAGCCAGCCAACTAACCATTCAACAATCCAACCAACCATCAAAAAAAAAAACAATCAACCAACCAGACACCCAACCAACCCATCAGCCAACGAATCAGTCACTCAGTCAATAAATTAATTTTTTAACAGCTATAATGGCAACAGTTAATTAACCAGCCAACTAATTATTCACTCATTCAACTGATCAACCAAGCAATCACTCCCATACTCCAACCTACTAGTCTATCAATTAACTGATTAATCATCTAGCCAATTAGCTAACCTACCAGCCAATCAATACAAATTCACTCAAAAGATAAATCGAACTCAACATTTTACTTCACTAACAGAACTATGTTTTTGCTAGTGGTCCATATTATGATGATTACTGCTAATTCACTGCAGTTATTCACATTTCAATTTTCAGACATTTAACAAACAGTACAGCTGTAACAGACTTCAGCTCCAGCCCAAACACTGCCTCGTTTATCTGTGATAGGCCATTAGAGAGCCTTTAAAATTCATTAGTGTATCATAATAATCTTTGTGATCTCTTTTAGACAGGAGTTCTTTAAGCAGTATTAGAGGTACAACTGCCTTTTTATGGCCCGTAAGGAAGCCCAGAAGGGCCATTTACAAAATCAGCACAAGAAACGATGTTTCAGAGTATCAACGTAGAGACACTACACTGTAGGCATCTTCACAGAGAGATTGAGAAGCCCTTTCAGATTTCATTCAGAATGACGGACTGTGCTGTTGCTGCTATAGGTGCACTTCAAAAAAAGCTTTTAATAAATATATTCATTTATTCCTTTTATGTAGTGTTCAGGTATGATGGCAAGAGATATGTTAATTTAGAGTGGCCTAGTAAAAGACCCACTTAGTGACCTACTTATTAACTCATTACATAATGAAAATAAATATGCATTCAAGATTATTTGAAGATGTACTCAGTAGTGAGAGTATCGTTTATGTTTCCTGTCAGACGCGTAAGTGTTAGTCAATTACATGCCCTCCTCTGGGGCAAAGAATCTGAATTCTCACATGGATTGCTAGTGCATGTGTATACACAATATACCGATTGTCCCAGAATTCCATTTTCCCATGGGCGGCCATGACCTATAGGTTATGCAAGCTGGGTTCGACTATAAAGGCCGTACTGTGAAAGAAAGAGCTAAGCTTTTATTTCAAGCTTCTCCACCCAAAAAACAAAATCTGCTGTGGTATATACACAGTATATTCTACTGTGTAGACGGTGTCGGTCAGTATCTATACACTGCGTACTGTTAAAGGTCATGTGAACGCAGCTGTGCCAGAGTTTTACAGTGACTTTTTTCAGATACTGATATAGCAGTAATGATAGCAATGCAGCATGCTAATTGTGGGGATTTCATCCCATGGCTAAGCTCGAGGCAATCCTACGCTGCCTCATGACCAAGAGGCTTGGTGATAACATCGACCACACAGTCTCATCCACTGAGCACGTGTATCAGCTCGGGCCAAAAGTCAGTCACGAGCAGTGACAGACAGAGAGCTGCAAAACACTGGACAACAGGACACGAGATGAGACCGAAGCCTGAAATAAAGGCTGAGAAACTTTTATAGTAATAATTTGTAGTTACTTTATTTTTGTTATCACAGTATCAAATTCTGAGGAAATAATGTTAAGCAACACAAGATAGCAACACAACTGGGCATCAACTAGTGACCACTCTTTTGTAAGAGGTCCTATGTTAAGGCTTGTTCTATCCAATCACAAATTGTTTACCCAAGGCAGTTCATTGGACCAAAGACGACCTACAGCATTGTGACGTTAACTCAGAAAACATGGTTCAAAGAACGATCATTTTTTTCCCCTCTCTTAACCAATTTGTTTTGACACTCAAAACAAACGGACAGAGGAGTATACGTCTATTCTCCCCATCAAATTCAAAACACATCGTTTGTTGAGTTAAAAGTGGTAACAAACTGAAACATAACCACTTTAAATTGACTTCTTTATAGCTGTAAATGCTGTCACCGCTGAGTCATGCTAGTTACTTACGCAGGCCTTTAAAAGCAATTAAAGAAATTTCGAATACCCCATCCTATAAATCATAAAGTCAAACCAACAATGTGCCTATTACTGAGCTGATGAGGGTAAGATTTTCCCTTAATCTATCTCTTCTAAACAAGTATAAATGTCACGTTAGCTTCAATGAACACTTCACACATTGACATTAATTGCCGATAAGCTACCCTATCTTCAGGCCTGTCCACCCCCATCAGGGCTCTCACACTCGATGTCATCTTGCAATTCCAAAATCATATTTTACAAGTCAGCTTTGACAAGCTTGCATCTGAGAATGTGCATGCTGTTAATTTCTGCCATTCATCACCATGATGTACTCACCAAATCAGGAGTTTGATAAGAAGTGGAAGAGGATAAAGCTTGTGTTAATTCTTTAGTGCCTTTATGTAACTATGCTTTGGTGTAAAGAGAGATGGTAAAGATATCATTTGACTCTGACAGAAATACCATTGAGCCTGTCATCCTGCCATCAGCCATCACAGAAATCATAATCTAATAACTCTCTTTCAAGCCTTATAGACGTAAAGAATGCTGTGTTTTTCTTGACATTTCTAAACATACATTGACAGAATTTAGTAGAATCTAAGAGCACTGTGCTTTATCATTTACCTCTTTTGGCATAATCTGTGAAAAATGGATTATTTAAAGTTATGAGAAAGATAGAAAATGTCTAGCGCTATGCTTGAATTAGCAAAGGTGGCACTTGATAGAACATTTGCTAGAAAATTATTATGTTTTCATGATTATCTTCAGGCACCATCGATCTGTTATATAGTCTTCTAAAAAGTTGATTAAAAAAAGAAAAGCTATTTATGGGGGAAAAAAATACTAACACTTTTGTCCAAAGTACTCCAGTGATTGCTTGTGTAATCTGCAAGAAAATACATTTCACCCTTTAGCGGTAATAGCTCAGGTGTTCCACAGGGTTCGTGTTAGGTCCCATTTTTTTTATTTATTTATTTTTTCAAAATTGATGTACTTTGGGAAATATTATTCATCAGTCAGTCATTTTTTTTTTTTTTTTTGAATATCATATCAATCAAATACCTGAACTTGATGACTGGAGATCAAGACTGGTTGTAGTCTAGGACCCTCAATTTAACATCAATTTATTTAATTTCATGTCAAGATTATGCAACAGCTACAAGTACAGTTTATCTGCAAGATTTTTTTCAACCTATTTGCATCTGTGTCTTTACTTGTTTCAAATATGAAGTGATCAAATGATCCTGCCTTTATATCAGTAGCTTTAATAGTAAAGCTGCTGAAGATTCTTTAGGAATGATCTCAATGATTTTTCCATTTCACAAAATACTTCATTCTAGGTTCTACCTTCCTTAAGAAGCACCTGGAGGAAGAAGAAGCAAACAGAAGACCTTGGGATGATGGCAAATGCTGTGTAAAACCAATCAGCCATGGCGGTGCACCATCTTTTACACAGAAGTAAGGTGGGGTAGTGGTATGAAAGCAGGAAATGCCAGCAGACTAATCAATCTGATAAGAAAAACTAGGCCGGTCACTGGGGTCAATCTGATCTTCCTGGAATCAGTTTTGCAGGACATGATGCTGGCTAAACTGCTACTCATTACATATCTCACTTCCCTCACCCCCTCCAGGAACACCTAGCCATGCAATGGAACACTTTTAGCTCCACACTGACCCAGTTACGGTGCAAAAGCCAAGCACAGGAGGTCTTTCATACCCATCGTTATCAAATTGTACAACTCATCCAATCTGTTTTAATTGTGCAAAAACACACACACTGTATTCTGCCACACTGTATTGTTGTTTTGTATAGGTACTGTAATCTGTACAAATTGTTGATTATTGTACTGTTCCAACAAAACCTTTTTCTTCAGAGATCAATAAAGTATTCTGAATATAGCTAGCTAATAAAAACAATCCATTTTCAGCACTGAACTCTTCTCTTTTAAGGGTATTTTTTATTTCGGAAGTCTGTACTAGTCTGTAGTACTAATCAAACCATCAGTGAAGCAACAGTAGTGTTGCTTTTTTAGTTTTTTTGTCCTTGGTGCACTATTGTTCCAAACAATTAATTTTACCCAATTAAAACAACTGTCCATGCTGATTCATAGCTACAAATCATTGGAACATTCAGAAATACTCAGGTCTTTGTCTGTCCTTAACAGAAACGGCCATGGGTGAGAAACGTCTCGGCAACGTTTTAAAAAATCCATTGCTGTCGGTTCCCATAAGGATCTCTGTCATAAAGCAGAGACACTGTCTGTCCTAAGGCTCATCTTTTTAAAGAGCTATTAGCCTTGCACTGCAGCCTGGCCCTGTCCTTGAAAGTAATGAAAACAGCATTTCCTGCTCAATGAGAGTCCGAGCTTTGTTGAGCATTAAACCTTGGTGCGCTTTAATCAAAGTCTCTATGTGCTGAGATGAGGAAATATTCGGTCGGTTTCTGGTGCTTGGGGGAAGCGACGGCACGGCAATATGCTATTCTTGCATTTTCTCTGGAATAGATCTCCTGATTTTACACTCTGGCAACAATTCGAGCTGTGGCTCGCGACGCAGGGGCGTCTCTGATGACTTCTAAGCTCGGCTCTGATCTTCCCCTTTTTCCAAGAGGGAAAAAATAGGCGCGAAATCTGCAAGCTGTTAGAGGAGGCAGAGGACATTTTTCTGGCAAATGGCTCCGCAGTTCATCAGACTGAATCCTACCCTAAAGGCAGCATTTTAATATGTTCATGCAACCTAGATTTCTGATCTCGAGCACCTTTTCCTAGTAAACAAGACCGATAATTCAGATGTATCGGTTTAAGGGCTTGGCCATTAGGAAGACAGAAACGAGTCAGCTGCCGTTCGGGATGTGACCTCTCAGTCACAGCGAGGGATTCAGGACTGCCACTGAGAGACAGACAGCCAGGTTGGCAGCTTTTGACCATGACTACAATCATGCCATCTGACACAGGGATGGAGGACAGCAGTGTGGGCTGGGCATGTACACAGTTAACAGCCTGATGCCATGGCCTCTGCCTCAGTCTTAGGGGCCATACTGTGTTCTGAGCAAACCTTAGCCCTGAAGCTTGTACTGATTCACAACATTCACACATAAAGACGATGCATCATAGATGAAGGCCATGGCTGCTCACCTGGCCATGTCTGACAGGGTGTAAGGTGATGTCTAAGGCAGGGAGAAGTTGTCACCTGGCAAACCATGGTCTGGATGAAAGCCCAACAAAGTATTTGACAAGATCAAATGAAGCACTTGTATAATATTATAACATACGATGGCTGGAATAGCAGTAGTTCAGCAACAGTTTTCTAAATATAAACCATCACTGTTTACCGTTTCTGTAGCAGGTCCTCTGTAATAGCATTTGTTCATCTTTAAAAAATACTTTATTCTAGTTTTAGTAGCTAATTTGTGGAGGCAGTTCTACACAGACGGCCATCAGGACATATGGACTTGATGAATCCGCCACAGGATGTTGCTCTCTGGGTGGGCGGCATAACATAAACTTTGTATCCTGTCAATCACTGGTGTACTAGCCAATCCAAAGCATCCATCCATCCATCCATCCATCCATCCGTTCATCCATCCATTTATCCACCCATCCCTCTATCCATTTGTTCATTCATCCAACCATCCATCCATCCATCATTCCATCTATCTATCCATCCATTCATTCATCCATCCATCCATTTTCTGTACCACTTATTCTACACAGGATCAAAGGAAACTTGACTCTATCCCAGGAGACGCGGGGCATCCAAGGTGGTGGACACCGTGCATGGGCTACCATCCCATCACAAAGTTTGTGTCCAGGTTACAAAAGGAGCAGATGGGATTGAGAAACTTTCTATGGAACTAAAATGTCGTCCTATTTTTCATGTGTTTTGAGCAGTTAGCTCATGCATTTTTATAACCCAGTCATCTGCTAAATAACATCTGCAATGTCATGTACTGTTGAGCTGAACCGTAGTCCACCTCAGAGGACAGTCATTTTTAAAATTTTTACTCAATTCAAGACAGTTTTCAGACAGACCAGTGTTGCGCTGAAACCTTTTCTTTTTTGAGGTGAGCGAAACAGTCATCGATGTGCAAGTCCAACACTAATCTACCAGCTGCTCGGTGACTGTGAAAAGGAAAAGCAAGAAGAACCACGGACAACTGTTTCTCAAGTGACTGAATCTGTATTTATATATCTCAGCCGGAATGAAGATGAGTCACACACATCCAGACAGAAAAAAAACAAGAGACAGAAATCCCCATTTGCAAAGGCGAGCCACGACAGCCAACAGACTGCCAAGTCCACGCTGTTCATTTGAGATATTGTGAATAAATATATACACACTGACACACACACACACAAACAGAAAGGGTAACACTACTGAGGAAATATTAACAGTCGAGTAAATTAGATTTGTGTTGCGCTATACTTGCAAAGTTACTTTTTCCTGACCTAATTGGAATCTGTCACAACATATATTCCTTAATAGCCTTCACTGAGCTCGTCTTACAGTGGGTACGTGTGTGAGTGTGTGTGTGTAGTGAAGTCAGGAAGCTAAATGTTTTCACAGTTGAAAAATTTGCAAGCGCAGTCGTCTCCACACGTGTGTCTTCGTGCAGTTCGCTTCCCTGCTTCAGCGCTAGCTAACAAAACAGTATTAGCTTCTTCTCCCAGGCTTCCTCCAAGTCCCCTGAGGAAGTCTGGGATATCTGACAGAAACCGGCTCCGTGACTCGCCGCTGTATCCCAAGGTCTTACGAACGACTTAGAAGGAGAGTCCATGAGTCTCAGCAGAGCAAGAGGCCAGATCCGGATTCATCCGTATGGAACGTATTCAACATCCATCCACGAGGAAAAGAAATTGGAAAAGGAAAGGAAAAAAAAACAAGTAGCAGCCAAGAAGTATTGCAGGTTAAAAAGACAGAACTCTGGAGATTCGCTCAGAGGAAGAGCAGAGAATGAAGCGTGGTGATGGCTGAAGGTCGAGGAAATGCGGAAAAAGAAAAACGAGAGCTGGCATTCAAAGAAACAGGAGTGTAATCAGGGAGCACATTATCACAGCCGAGAAAAAACTGATCACATCTTATTATTATTATTGATATTATTAATATTATTATTATTATTATTATTATTATTATTATTATTATTATTATTATTATTGTTAATATTATTCATGGATTTAATATGTTCATGTTTAAAGTGTATTTTTATATTTTTATCTGGATGTAGTCATTCCTCTGAAGGGACTTTTTTTTTGCTTTTCTTTCAAATTTTGTTACTGACAAAATGTTCTAAAATAATGCAACTATTTTTTTTAAAATTTAATTTAATTTCATATTTGGGCTAAATCTCTTTCTAAAATACTAGACAAATATGATTCTGTTCATACTCTTTTTTTAAAGTAGTTTGTTTATTTATTTATTTATTTATTTATTTATTTATTTATTTATTTATTTATTTATTTATTTATTTATTTAATCTATCTATCTGTCCATCTGTCTGTACATATTCTTACCCATGATTCTCTTCTTGAATTTTCTATATATTTTTTTTTAACTTCTTATAGATTCTTGTTTTTGTTTTTTTTCTTAATTTATTCATTTATTATTGCGATTCTTTTAATTCTTTTTTATCTTTAGGTTTTACCCATGGATGGATGTTTTAGTTTTTAGATCCATCTGTGTCTGGCAATGCTTGTTTTTTTTTTCCCTCCTATTTTGATCCCTTTTTTTTCTTTTCCTGTACATAATTGTCAGCCTGTCTGTCCTTCTATCTGTCTATCATTTATTATTCCATTTTTGTTTGTCCATAATCTGCACTATATGGTCAAGAATTGTTTCTTGAACATGTATTTAATTATTATTATTATTATTTTTTTGTTTTAAATGTATTTTATTTTAATGTATTTAATTTTAAATGAATTTTATTTGTCTATAAAAATTGTTTTACACCTCCTGACCTCAGCCAGATATTTTACTTGAACCTGTACGTTTAGACACCCTGGTGATGTTTATGAGGATCTAAATCACAAATGATACAAAATTCACCTGTTAGGATGAACAACATGCCAAACGACAGGAAGAGTTAATGCCATCACCCGGATAGTGCAAAGTTCAGCCACTTCATTATCTACGCATCATGCCGACAGCTTCAGAGCCACCCAAAGTAGCCAAATAGCAGCGCTAATTACCCGGTCTAGCGATACGGATGTCACTCTGACTTCTACACCAGAAAAGTGGCCGTGGATCAAAGTCGTCAGAGGATGAGAGTGACCAAGCCAAACCCAGCACTCTCTCCGCCTGCATGACTTTCATCCTCTAATGACTTTGAAAAATCCGAATCGTGGTCACTTGGTCAGTTTTGGGAAGTCGGCTGCTCCGGATGCAAAAATCGCACAAAATGCTGACAACACGCCCACATCACGCAGAGCCGAACATCTGGACCATGCTGCTGCAGAAAGTCACCCAAACACTGATTTGATTTCATTGGAAAGGACAGAGAATGTAAAAGGTGCACAAAAGGGAAAGGTACAATAAATTCGAGGGTTAAAAATAAATTTTCAAGCAGATAGAATCGTTACACAAACTTCATTACACAAAGATGAAGCTCCATTCTGATTAGTCAGAAGGTGTGGGTTCTTTCATAAACAATAGGCTATACTAATGTGTTTTTTTGGATATGTTACCGTTTCTATAGTAACAGCTGATACACGAGGCGGGAACAGTAAAGTCAGTCTGTATTGCATCACTCTATCATCACCTGCATCCCAAATGACACACTACACACTGTGTACTGTAGTGTGCAGTGTGTGAATGGGCAGAATAGTGTGTAAATATGCGATTTGGGATGCACCTATTGATTATTTTCCTATAGTTAGTTAAGTAGTCATTATTTACACATATACATTATGGCACAGTGAATGTATCTGTGTAAATGTTTCTTAAAATATCCCATCCTTGGCACACATGATGCAGCATCCCTGGATGAGGGCCTTGCTCCAGGGCCCAGGGTTTGGCAGCTAGGCGATGCTGGGGCTTGAACCCCAAACTGCTGGCCAGCAACCCAGCGCCTTAACCACTTGAGCTACCACTTTAACAGCGTGTAAGAGTGTCTTATTCCTTTCTGAATGAGAGAAAGCTACACAAATTTTAGAAATCATCAGACAGATATGGTAGTGAGAATATTAATTCCAGACTTTTGAACAGTGGAAACAGATGCCGAGACAATATATATATTTTTTTCTAGAATTTATTTCCGTTTAATCCGACTCACTGCGTCATACATTAAACATGTGTCTGTCTTTCTCAGACACAGTCTTAGTATATTTTCTGAAGAAACAAAATACCACAGATATTTGAACACACACACACACACAATGTGCCAGAACCTCTTATTATACCATTCTGTCAGTGCCAACACACACACACACACACACACACACTTGTGTGTGAGACAGATGTGGTGATAGATCGCTGAGAGGTTTATGAGTGTGACCTGTTGCACCTCCTCTCTCACCAGCGTGACACTTCACTCGTAAACTCACTGAAGAGCTGCAGTGTTTTACTGACCTGCCACAACTCTGCGCACTACACTGCCCCGGAGATTTAGGACCAGACCCCTGTGCTGAGGTCACCTACACACACACACACACACACGCGCACACACACACACACATGCGCGCACTTATATACACACATGGGCACTCAGACACACACACACTCTCATACAGGCACTTATATACACACACATGGCCACTCACACACAAAAGGGTAATGAAAGGAGAAAGACAAAAGAAGAAGGGGAGGGAAGAGGAGAGGGAGGAAGGAAGGAAGGAAGGAAGGAAGGAAGGAAGGAAGGAAGGAAGGGAAGGAAGAGTGATGTGGAAGAGAAGGGAAGAGAAGGAAAGAGAAAGGAAAGGAAAGGAAAGGAAAGGAAAGGAAAGGAAGAGTGATGTGGAAGACAAAAGAAAAGAAAAGAAAAGAAAAGAAAAGAAAAGAAAAGAAAAGAAAAGAAAAGAAAAGAAAAGAAAAGAAAAGAAAAGAAAAGAAAAGAAAAGAAAAGAAAAGAAAAGAAAAGAAAAGAAAAGAAAAGAAAAGAAAGTGTGTGGAGACAAAAGAAATGAGAGACGTATTTAAGGGGATTCACAGGGAGGTCCTCGGCTCTATCTGTGTCCTGAAGGCAGCTCACACTTCCGCAGTCTCTTCACTCTGTTTATCGGCTGGTTTTATGGAACAGAAGCAGTTTTCGGTTCTTTATCTACATTTTGAACTCGGATCTGTTTATCGATCGCAGATTCTCCAGGTTCCTGTGCGAGCTGCTGCTCAGGATTTACTCTCCAGCCTGCAGGCAGTGCTAAGTGAAAGCATCACTCCATCTACCTGCTGTGTGTTCCTCCACCAGGAGAAGACCTAAAGTCACGACAACAGCAGAACACAACACACAAAAAAACAACAAAAGAAACCCGACAATCGATTTCCTCCAAGAGCAGCAGCCTGTTTATTCTTCACAAGGCAGTAAAATTTAAAAAGGAAGGAATTTAAAAAAAAGAAAGAAAAACAAGACTCTTCACCTGCACACTCCTACTCCGTTTGTAGGTAGATATATAGAGAAGACGGTGGACACAGGAGTGGGCGAGGTTCATGCATACACACTTTCTCTCACACACACACACTCACACACACACCTACACAGAACACTACCTTTGAGGATGGACCTTGCTCTCGAACAGAAAACTTTCGACACTTAGTGACCTCGAAATGTCTCGCTAGAAGTTTCAGCCATGTCAAAATAAAATAAAATAAAATAAAATAACATTTCTGTAGACTGAAAGAGCAGTGAGCTTCCTGTGGTGGCTTCAATCTTTGGTGCTGGTACAAAGCTCCAAAAGAATCCTGATGGTAAAATTAGAAAACGATTAGAAAATAGTAAAACTAGGTTATGATAAAGAAGTAAATTTAAGATAAATTAATTATTTAATATTTGAGATGAATATTTTTTTTAAAGTGAGTTCCACAAACTTGAAAAAAGTTATTATTTATTTATTTATTTATTTATTTATTTATTTGATTGATTAATTGTTTGTTCTATCTTATTAAATTTACAATCTTGCATCCAATCACCTACAGGAAATTTTAGGCAAGTTGTCTGGGAAAAAATATTATTATTATTATTATTATTATTAGTATTATTATTATTATTATTAATAATAATAATAATAATAATAATAAGAAGAAGAAGAGTAATAATAAAAACATTAATAATAACAAATGTTGTATTGAACATTTATGTAAGGAGTCTCCTGTCAGCATTTTGTAACAGACAGTCTTATGCACTTCAACAGAAAGAAAAACAACAGAAGTTGGTGAGGAACAAAACCTGAGGAACAAAAATAAATTTGTTTCCTTGCTAATAAACATCATTAAATGTAACTATAAATGGATAAAATGTAAAAGTGTCTTATTAAATAAAAGAGGCTATGAATTAGTCATTCACAGGGAATAGGAAGTGAAGCTAATTAGTCTGTTTTCTTTTTTCCTGCTGTAATACCATGGATGAAGTCAGACCGGCGATATTTTTCCGTTTCGTCACTGTTCTGCTCTTGATGACCTGGCTTAGGTGTGCCGAGAGCTGAAATAGAGCAAAAATCCTCCAACTTGGGACTGTGTGACCTCAATGACACGCAATACTGTGTTGATCTGAACTCATATCTCTGAAAAAAAATGAACATATTTCTGCCAGCTCTTTTCTTTCTCAGAGTAAAAAAAAAATGAAGTGAGAAAAGAAAAGATGAGGAGTGAGGGGAGTGTGTAGGAGGGAGTGGGAGTAAGATGTGGGACTGTTAAAAGAGACAGAAGGAAAAGAAAAAGAATGAGAGGAGACTGGCGTTAGTACGGCGAGGCATCCCGTACACTGAGACGGAGCTCAATCCCTCGCAGCAGATGGCTCCCCAGCCGTCCAAGTGCAGGAGGAGAGACGGACTGTGTAGCGGTGAACCAGGCCTCCTGCGGCTCCCACAAATGGCACCAGAACCATGACAAAAAAGACTTAACAGGCTAACTGAAGGGCTGGTTTACTCAAAAAAAAGATCCCTGTGCATCCTGGGTTTTAAGTATCAAGTACATTATAAAAGAATATTCCAGAAGCCTTACCGATCTTCTTGAGAGCAAGAAGCATACACAGTTTAGTTAAGCATGCAGAGCAAAGACTTAATACTTAATTTGTGTGCATTTAGACTACAGATCTAAGTGCTGTTTAGATGTAACAAGTTTAGTTACACAGGCAGGGAGCAACAGAGGTGTGTCCATAAAGATACTTAAAGGCAAGTACAGAGGTCCAAAGAGCACCCCAGATTGAAATTTGGAAGACAAACCATCTCCAGAGATACTTACATTACCAGTTCTTGCATTTGGCAGATGCACAGGGTAACTTACAATCAATACAACTAAGGGCCTTACTCAGGGACCCAGCAGTGGCAGCTTGGCAGACATGGGATTCAAACTCACAAACTTCCAGTCAATAGTCCAACACCTTAACCACTAAGCTATTACACTTATCTTGTTTATACATTAGAGCAGTTGAGGGTTAAGGATCTTGCTTAAGGGCCAGTTCTTGGTGGTTCTAGGATTTGAACTTGCAACCTTCTGATGAGTAGTCTATAAGCTTAACCAGTGAGCTATAAGGTCCAAGGTCACCATAGACCAAAGACCACAGTCCACGTCCAAAGTGACCTGTGCAGACTGAATGCATGCAACTACCCTGTGTGTCTTCAGGGAAGTATCCCCACCCTAGTGGATAGCCTGCTTATTGAAAGGTACTAAAGGAGAGATAGTCGGTGGGTGGGAACTGGCAGGTGGTCAAATTGAGGAGAAAACAAAAAGGTAAAAAAAAATTGACAGAACTACTGGACTAAAGCCGGCAGCTTTGAACAAGGCTCTAGGTGCTATAGTGGAAGCTCTATCAGTCAATATCACATCGAACTCCACTGCTCTTCTGTTCTGCTCCTGACCCTCCTGGCATTTGTAAAGGGCATAGCGAGGAGCTCACACCTCCATCTGCATACAGCAGATTTCAGAAGAACTTCTCTCACAACACTAAAAACGCTGCAAAGTTTAAGGTTAAAAGAAGTTATTTGTAGGAGGTTTACCACAAGTGTGGCTTTTAGGTATATAAAAGATTGCTTGAAGTGGAAGGGAGAAAGGGAATTCTTGAAGTTGACTATAAAAAGCTGACAACACAAACACACACTCGCTACTCATTGCTCAGCACGCTAGCACATAAACAAGGGAACAGCTGGCTACGGTGTATACCAAAGAGCATGAAATAGCTATTGCCATTCATTTACTGTGCCTTGAGTAGTGTGGATTCTCTGGAGCAAGACTCGCTGCCTGCCAAGCAGAGCAGCAACAGTGTGTGTGTGTGTGTTTGTGGGTGTGTAAGCTGATATTAATGATATGATATTAAGGTCCCATGGCTCAGGCAGTGTGTTCTCACTGCAGGAGTTTGGCATGCACTCTCAGCACTACGTAATCCCCGGCACGGTGCAACAGGGAGCACACCTGTCCAAATTGCATAAACAAACACACACACACTCACAAAATCAGCACAATATGGCATACCATGAGGCAGAAATGAACAGAAAGGGAAGGCCACCTTAGTGATGCACTAGAACAAAGCTGATTATCATCCACGCACAGTGTGTGTTGTTCCTCCACCTCCACTAGTGAGTGACCAAAGGAGTGCTGTTAGGTGGAGATTTTTGTTTGGCACCATACTATCTACACTGCAAAGACAAACTGTGTCTAATTCATTACGACATCAAAGCACATAATGATCAATTGGCTTCAGATGCACGGGAACTCGCTCCATGGACTAGTCCCTCCTTTACATGTCTTATGCATGAGACGTGGCCCTTTAACCCCCTGAGATTCTAGAAAAGTGCAAGCTGCAAATTAAAAAAAAGAATATTCAACTAAAAACAGAATAAATTTCAAAGTATAAACAGAAGAAAAGACAGTCTAAAACTTCTCTCAACAGCACAACTTTACACATGAGTTTGATCATATGGCTATGCCAAAGGTGACAAATAAGGAAACCTGTGGATGCTGCATCTTGTACCATCAAATGGAACTGTACTCCATATTGATAAATAATGGCTATTAAAATGGGGGTGTGGGTTTGGATGAGTAGGTCAGGACTTTAGTGTTGCCCCTTATATAAAATGTTAGCTAAAAGTCTGACCATGGCAATCTACTAACAGTGAGAATCGCCATTTATATAATGCTTTTTTCAATCCAAGGTTACTAGAGAAATACTAGAGCACAGAACAAGCATTATAACCAAAATTTCAAATTACAGTAGGTAAGGACAGAAACTGCTGAAACGTGCAATGCAATGGCCTTCACATATTTCAGAAAGCTCAGTCTGCAGATATTATTCCTGTATTTCTACTGAAATGTAGCTAAATAGGTGGGCAACATTTGTGGTATTTGTGCACTCCAAAGACACAGCATGTAAAAGTTGCTTTTAAAGAATTATTAAACATCCTCAATATAAACAATCCCATAATTCTGTTCACCAAACTACCTATCTGTTATCTTTACTGTCTGTCCCTACACAAGGTCATGGGGAACCTGGAGTCTATCCTAGGGGACCAGTGGCACAAGGCAGGGGACACCCTGGACAGGGTGCCAACCCATTGCAGGGCATAATTGCACATACACTCTGGACAATTTAGCCTACAATGCATGTTGGACTGGGGGAGGACATCATAGGAAAACCACAAAGCACAGGGATAACATGGTGAATCCGAAGTGGAGGTGGAAATTAACCCTGAAACCTGGAAGTGTGGGGCAAAAATGATAACCAATTAGGGGCAACTGAGAGTCATCAATCCATCTACCATCAAGTTTTAAAAGGTGCCTGGAAACCAGTGAACCCAAAGGATCAACCTGGGGACCCAGCAAACTATGAGGTGCTAACATCAACATACCACCCATGAGGATAATTGTGAATAGAGATTAGATTGAGAAAGACAAGGCATGAGTAGTGATTGGGGATTGATGCATTATTGTGTGTTAGGGATGAGTGTGAAGATGTGTATGAGAAAGATACCGGCGAGTATAGAGGTGACAATGATGAATGGGAGAGTGAGCGTGGGGGCTGCAGGTACTGGTGGCCCAGTGGTTAGGGCTGTGGGTCATCACTCAGAAGGTTGTAAGATTGAATCTTGATGCCCTTAACCTGCACTAGGTCCTTAAACAAGGCTCTTAGCCTTCAGCTGCAAGTTGCTCTGGATAAACACTGGGTGAAGATGGGTAGTAGAGGTAGGGAAGTGGGGTGAGGAGGTAAGGGAGAGAGTGATATGAGATGGGGTGGGAGAGGATATGGGGCAGCTGGCCATTGCTAATATGCCATCTGGGAAAGCAGCTCAGCCAGGAAGCTAATCGGACCATCCATCACTCAGATACCTGACAGGGGCAATTAGTCCACCTTCCTGTGCTCTGTAGCACTACCCTCCCTCATCTGTTTTTCTTCTCATTTTTTCCATCACACCTTTTTTAAAAATTATTTTCCTTTCTGTTGTCCAGTCTTTCTGCTTCCTCTCTTTCCCTAAATCTTTCTCATCTTCCTTTCTCTTTCACCATCTCTCTTAATGTCTTTTTTCTTCCATGTCTCCTGTGCTTGCCATTCTCTGTTCCTTATACATACAGTATCTACCTCTTTTCCTCTCTTTTCCCTTCTTTCACATCCCTTCCTCTTAGTACTTTCTCCTCATCCCTTCCAACTAATGTATCCTGCTCCCTTTCCTTTCATCTTTTCTCTTTCACCACATGTTCTCTTCTCCCCCACATACATACCTCTACATCTCTACTCCCATTTTTTTCTTCCTCTCACCTTCCACATATTTCTTACTCATCCTCTTTCCTTCCACACCCCTCTTCCTCTCCCGCCTTCCCCTTTGCCTCTTCTTCCTCTTCTCATTTCTCCAACATCTTGCTCCTCTGTTTCTTAATTTATTTCACTCTCCTTCATTAACTCATTTTATTTCCACACCTATCTCTCTTCTCTCTCTCCTCATCCCCCTCTTCTCATTTCCTTCCTATCTTTCATCTTCTCTTCTTTTCCAGTCCACCTGTCTTTTGTCTTGCTTGCTCTCCCTCTACATATCTTATCTACCATTTTCTTCCTCAATATCTTCCTCAATCTTTCTTGTTCTACCTCTCTTTTCTTTAACATTGTTCTCTTCTCTCTGCCTCTCTGTCCTCTTCCCTTCCCCACATTTTGTTCTGCTGCCTGCCTTCATTCCTTTCTTCTTGAACAGATTTTACACCTGGCCAACAAATCCTATGTATATCCAAGGAAGAGATTTGTCACTTTTGAAACCTGGACTGCATCTATGGTGAAACATCTACGCCAAGGAATAGTCTGCATTACGAGACTCTATTATCGAGGACAGGAAACAACGTGGGTGGACAAAGTATTCATCCTCCCCCTCACACTACAAGACTGCAAATACAACAAAAAACTTGAAAATCTCACTTCAATGATACTTCAGAGAAAAGAAAAACAGATTGAGGGGAAATCAGGATGAGCCAGAGCGAGGTGTGTGAGTGTGTGAATGTCTGAAAGCAGCAACTTTCTATTTAGGCATGAATAAGAAGCGTGGAATTATGCATACACATTCAGCAGGCTCGATTATTAATGCTGTAGGTGCATGATGGAGACGCAGCCTGATCCACTGCATCAACTCATTCCTCAAAAGTGTCTGTTTGGTACATTACATCATGTGGTTGGTTTTCCATTTTTTACTTTTCTAATCTAAATGTAATTTGAAAAATGATCAACTATATTATTCCTTATTATTTCAAAAGTGCAATTAAGCAACAGGTTGCTAAATACAATAATATCTGTTGTTACAATACGTTTGTGTGAGAACTTTTCGTTAAACATATTTCCCATTATTACGTAGAACTGGCGTCAATTCTTGATTACTTTTTAATTAAACACAATGCCTTGAATTCTGTGAAGAAAAATGAGCCTGTTGTGAAGAGTTTTTTGTCTTGTGGGTTACAAGAGAGGAGACACAACATAGTCTACAGAATCTGCTAGCCTTGACTAGCCTGATTATTCTTTTTACTGAGTTTCAATTTGAAGATGAATTATTCATTCATTCAGCACAGTGAAATTCTTTCTTCACAGATCCCAACTTTGGAAGTTGTTGTCAGAGCACAGGGTCAGCCATCATACAGCATCCCTGGAGCAGTGAGGGTTAAGGGCCTTGCTTAAGGGCCCAACAGCAGCAGCTTGGCAGTGCTGGGGCTTGAACCCAAATCCTCCAATCAACAACCCAGAGGTGTGAGGTGAGACTTTCATGGATCAGACTTGTTTGTCCAACGTGTCCACAGAACCCTGATTGGATTGAGATCTGGGGAAATTGGCAGCCAAATCAACATTCCAGAACGATGTTTAAAGAGTAGCAGGGTGCATTATCCTGATGAAAGAAAACACTGCTGTTAGGAAATACTGTGGCCATGAAGGTGTGTACTTTGGTTGCAACAACATTTACGTATATCAAAATAACATTCCAGGACCATTCCAGGTGTTCAGGCCAGGACCCAAGGTTTTCCAGTAGAATATTGCCCAGAGCATCACACTGACTCTACCAGCTTTCCTTCTTCCAATAGTAGATCCTGGTGCTAACCTAACCTAGACTACTTAAACCCAGCTACACCATATCCCAACTTTGGAGGTTGGGTTCATAGCACAGGGTAAGCCATGATACAGTGCCCCTGGAGCAGAGAGGGTTTAGGACCTTGCTCAGAGACCCAATAATGGCAGCTTGACAGTGGTGAGGTTTGAACCCCGATCTTCTGACCAACAACCCAGAGCCTTAACCACTTAAGGCTACCACAATTTTTCTGGTAGATATTAGACCACTAGTCCTTTGAACTGTTTTAAATTTATGTTAACGTTTTGTTATTGGTCATCCATTCCTGAAAGTCCTTCCTAAAATGCAGTATTTTTCTGTGAGCTTGTGTTGTGGGTTTAGTATCATATATACTATGTTACAAATTCATATATTTTTTGTGAAAGCAGCGAGCCTAAGCATTTTGATCAGGCTCCAAGCATTTTCTTGGTCCTCTAGCTTCGTCTCTGTTTAAGAACACAGGTCAGAGGTTCAGATAGATGGCATGGCCCCAGGGAGTGAGAGGAGGAAGATCAGTACAGAACAGTACAGAAGGATTGGAAGGGGTAGATTAGAAAAGTAGCAGGGAGTGAGCTTATTAAAGACTTTCTAAATAATCAGCAGGAGGATTTTGAATCTATTTGAAATTCCTTAATGTTGGCCCGGTTCCTTGAATGTTTAAACCTTATTAAAGTACAGGTCTAATGTAAAGCCAATCAGATGAAGCCACTGGTAAGAAGATCAGCATATATAAGAAAATTGAGAAAAAAAGATGCTAAAGATGAAGATAAAATATTAATAAATTGAGCAGATTTTAATGGAGAACATGGAAAAGAACTACATTCAGCCAAGAGCATGGAAGAAAAAAATTCTTTATTCTTATTTGTTAATCAATCATTCTACATTTTTGCAGCTCTGATTTGAAAATGTCTACATGGAATTTTCTAAAGATCAGCGATGCCATTCAAAGAAAGTAAGGGAAAATGAAGGTCTAAGACAGCATGAGGTGGTTCAGTGATATGTTAATGACGCTCCTTAGCCCTGTCAAGGGTCCAAGCGAATATTTTGCATACCAGCTTTTTTTTTTTTTTTTTTTTTTACAGAGGTCTGCTTTCACTTAGATGACACAAACTGGAAAAAAAACCCTCAACAAACGTCTATTTTATGAATCGCTTTAACCGAAGCTCTTCTCAGCTGCAGCATCTCATTAGCGATCGATGAGTAGAGCTCAGGCTTCAAACCAATACAGACTAATAGCAGTCACAGTGATACTGTGATTAGCGGCAGTGCGGTCACAGGCAGGAGCCATTAGCATGATTATCACTCATTAGTGTCAGAGACGAGGAGACTAAAGCCCAATCTACTCAACTCACAGACAGACCGCTGATCCTCCACATCGATGTCGAGAGCGAAAACTCAGCAAAATACTTTTCACTGAGACGTATGAGTGAGTGTTTTCTTTTAAAACTGGTTTATTCACTGGCCTTCAGCAACAGCAGCTCCAAAAAACACACACAAATACTTCTACTTTTAAGGGCTTCTAGAAAAATTGTTTAAAAGTACCAGGATATGGATGAGTTTGTGCTGTAGTAAACAACATTATGTCTGAGTGGAGAACAGGAAATTCTAGAAGTTTTTCGACATACTAATTCAGAGGATGAACATATTATTAACATCATCAATGCCTATCTCTCTAATCTCCATCATTTAATGTATATAATCACACAGAAGCAGACTATTCAGGACGCAAAGTTTACTTAGACTTAGGCATGCATCTGGTTATTTTCTAGCATCTTGCTGAGGTTTGACTTCAAAACCAACAAACTTGGTAATGTTATGTTATAAACTTCTACAACTAACAGAATCCCAGGTTTCAGCATGAGACGTTACATCCAAAAAGGTATTATCTATATAGGGAGTAAAGATCTACCTGGAAAAAAAATATCTATAAAAAAGTAAAGATCTACCTGGTAAGATACAACTAAAACCTCACCATTGTGGCATGAGTTTGATTCCCAGGCAGGGTTAACACTCAGTGCTGGGCTTAAGCCTTGAAAAAATGAGAGGGTTGTGTCAGGAAGGCGTATAACCTTTGCCAAAATTAAATATGGCTATGGTGGTTATCTGCACTTAACAGATAACAACAAATACAAATACATTGTTGAAATCAATAACTGTCAATGACTACATTTGTATACATGTTTATTCAATTCAATTTATTTGTATAGTGCTTTTAACAACAGACATTGTCTCAAAGCATCTTCACAGAAGTATAGAAACAGAGAAAAATGATAAAGTTTAAAGTTTAGTTACTATTTATCCTGAACATTTATCCCTAATGAGCAAGCCTGAGGTGATGGTGGTGAGGAAAAACTCCCTGAGATGATATGAGGAAGAAACCTTCAGAGGAACCAGACTCAGAAGGGAATCCTCATTTGGGTGACACTGGACAGGAAATAATGTAAATGTTGATAATGTCCTTTCTTCAACAGTTTATATTCATAAAATATTGTGCAACCAAGAGCTCTTGAGGAACTAATAGGTCAGCGTTATTTCGGTATATTAGTGTAATATATGGGGTAGGCTTTTTAGGAACTTGGGTCATGCATCGTCTGTGTGTATTATGAAGAAAAAATTTCAGGGATTGTCCTGGAAATTAATAACAGCTTTTCTCTCTCTCTCTCTCTCTCTCTCTCTCTCTCTCTCTCTATCTATCTATCTATCTATCTATCTATCTATCTATCTCTTTCTATATATCATCTGTTGGATCAGACCATACAGGCCAGATAGATACTGACCACTGCAGACCAGGAACACCCCACAAGAGCTGCAGTTTTAGAAATGCTCTGATTCAGTCGTCTAGCCTTCACAATTTCGACCCTTTGTCAAACTTGCTCCAATCCTTGCGCATTTTCCTGCTTCTAACACATCAACTTTGAGGAGAAAATTTTCACTTGCTGCCTAATATATTCCACCCACTAACAGGTGCCATATATATGGATGCATTTTCAATTTTCTCTCACAGTACCAGAGTTGCACTCTGACTCCATCTTATTGGCTACTCTGAAGTCTTTTTGGCTAACAGTGAGAATAAATTTACAATCCCCTACTATAACCGACCCTGTCCTTTTTTTCTTTGTAAGTCCTTCATGGACTCTTTCATTCATTCTGCCGTTAATGTTCCAGCTGACGTGTGTCGTGCTTCGTGATAGCAGAGTCATTAAAGACTGCTTCCTCATCAATCTCTCTGAAATCAGTTTGTCTGTGATGAGAGACTTCTGTACAGATTTAACACAGCGAAAAGCAGTCTGATGTGAAATGAGAAGCTTTTTAGGAACGTTTAGCTTAATTGTAAAATCCACACATTTCTATCAGAGTTCTGAGGCCCATTGCCTATAAAGTGATGTACTGTTAGAGAGAGAGAGAGAGAGAGAGAGAGAGAGAGAGAGAGGGAGAGAGAGAGAGTTCAAAGAGATGCTCTCTCAACCATTCTGCACTCATCTTCATTCTGTGATGCTTTTAGGATTTTAATAGCCACTCCATCTGACTCTCTGAGTTTATTAGGTTCACCTTTATTGTACTAATAAACTGGAAGTTTAGAGTAATTTGCCATCAAAATGTCATACTAATGTTTTAATATTTAGAAATAAAGCATGCAGAATGAATTAGGCACACTTTGTAGGATAAAAAAAAATGTTTTAATTTTTATCTCCAAATAGGGAAGAAAACAGCTGGGTTTGGGTTGATCTGATATAAAGAACAGACTCATTAAAAGCTGATGAGAGTCCCTTCCCTGAACTGGTACACACACACAGGCAAGGGTGATGGAGAGCGTGGGATGAGAGAGAGAGAGAGAGAGAAAGAAAGAGAGAGAGAGATCTGCCCTGAAGCTCTCAGCCCTGAAGACACAACCGAGCGCAAAAGCTTTTAATCTTCGGCTTTAGAGCTCCTTAGTTACCGCACTCAAAGCTTTGCCAACTTTTACTCTTAAACACCATACCTGATCTCACTTTTTGATCTAGGAATAAAACAACTTTTATTTCCTTCTCTTTTTTTTAAATTCTGACATTCTGGGAAATAAAAAATAAAAGTCTGTCATTAATTTGAGATCACTAGAAAAATAATACCCAAGCACTGGATGGATGAACCTGTTGCATGCTTTGGGTTGTGTGACATGGAAGTAAGAAGCGTCACTGTGTGTGTGTGTGTGTGTGTGTGGAGTCAGAGCTAAGTGGCTTTTAATGACTGCACACACTCCAAGAGGCTTCAAACAGAGCACAACAGAGGACCATGTGTAGCTCAATGAGAGTGTGTGTGTGTGTGTGTGTGTGCTGATGTAACGAGTGGGTGTGTACTGTATATGTGAATGATGTGAATGAGACAGCGCTGGATGAGACTGCACTCCTGCTCTGTCACAGTGTGTGTGTATATGTGTGTGTGTATATGTGTGTGTAGAAAGGAGCTGAGCCGTGAGGTGTAATATGAAGCGTCTTGTATACAAAATGAAAGCTGTATCGGTAGATAAAGTGCTGAGTGAGACGTATGCACAGAGCCTCACACTATCACACGCCGGGATATTAAACAAACTAGATGCCGCAAAGTGAACACAAAGCATCGCACAATTATACACAACCAGGAAGAGTCGAACATTTCGCTGTGGTTTCGGGTTTCACTTAAAAATGAATTACTCTCTCTGTAACTGCAGCATGTTTCGCTTTAAGATTATATGATTTACATTTTAGAGCTCTGATTGGTCAGAAGGTGTCCCAGAACAGCAGCCTGGAAAGGTCAGGCTACAAGGGTTTCCACATAAACACTAAAAAAACACTTTACAATATTGCCAAAAGTTTTGGGACACCCCTCCAAATCATTGAATTCAGGTGTTGATTTTCAGGGGTTGGGCTCGGCCCCTTAGTTCCAGTGAAAGGAACTCTTACTGCTTCTGCTTCATACCAAGACATTTTGGACAATTTCATGCTCCCATGCTTTGTGTGAACAGTTTTGGGATGACCCCTTCCTGTTCCAACATGACCACTCACCAGTGTTCAAAGCAAGGTCCATAAAGACATGGATGAGTGAGTTTGGTGTGGAGGAACTTGACTGTCCTGACCTGAACCCCATAGAACACCTTTGGGATGAATTGCTGAAAAACTACTCCTGAGTTCAATGATTTGTAGGGGTGTCTGAGTTTATATAATGTTCTGGAGGGAGTATCACTACTAATATTTTCTCTAAACATGCTCAAAATTTCAAAAACAAAAATTTTAATTATTTCTCAATTTGATCCAAATGACTTGACAAATCCAAAGAACTGTACTCTAAGAGCAGCGTCACAGGACACAATCCTCAAGGGCAGGTGGTAACCGACGCTATATCAAAAAAATATTAAACAATTTAGATTTAAAAGAAGCAAAATAAAACCTAGAAAGAACTAGCAGAAACCACTAGTGTGTTAACCTTGCCTTGCTAATCTGCAACAAAGTTAGTTCTACAATTAGCATGTAAATTAATATTCTCACTGAGGCATTAGTGCATAATTTAATCATGTTTAATTAGTTCATTTTAAAAGGTACTGTTTCTATATGTAGGTACTTTATCAGAGCCACGCCCACAAGCACCATCACCCTGGTGGCTCTGACTAGTTTTACCGTACAACACTAAATACAGTATGTTGTTTTTTATTGGATAAAATGTTCACTTTGAATAAAAATAAATAAATAAAAAAGCCTTAGACCAACAGTTATATACACCATGTTGTTTCTCAGACATTAACAGCTTCGTTTTCAAATAAACAAATTGCCTTTATGCTAAGCGCTCCCTACCTAGGCTGCCTTCCAAGTGCTATTGGCGATAATTACAGTGGAATATTGTATAATTAGGTATAATAACACACCTAGTGGCTAATAAATGTGTGTGGGGGGGACATCCAGGGTGGCCCTCTTGTGCCAGGAGAACCTTCTCTGAGATTAGAGATGAGGGTGTCTGTGTCCTGGCATGCAAATTAGAGAGCTCGTTAGGCTAATGAGGAGACGAGAACCAGTCCTGCCTTAAAGCCAAGGGGTTACCGAGATCCAATGAGGGCGAGAGACACTGAGAGAGAGGGAGAGAGAGAGAGAGAGAGAGAGGGCTGGCTCTGTAATAAAGACGGATGATATGGCTGGGTCCACATCAGAAGCCTCGGCTAACAGATCATCCTCTCACCTGTCACTCATCCCGTAGGGGGTTGCTAGGCTAATCCTGTGGCATGCCTCTTATTCACCCCTCACACACTGGAGTGTTAATTGCATTTTTTGGGTGGGATTAGGCTTGAGTGGGCTGAACCTGAGGTTTGGATGCGCGCATACACACGCGCGGCTCTCAGGGGACCAAGCAGCCTTGGTTTCATACGTATACTGAAGTAGATAACCGACTGAGCCAATGATTTGATTGGATGGAGAAAGCGAGGTGAAGTGGATTGATTTGCTAGTCGAGGTGGTCGAGGAAAGGAAGGACAGCTCATTTCAGATAAAACTCCTAGACAGAGACAACCGTCGGAGAGAAGAGGAATGGAGTAAGCACTGTACTTAAGTATCTAAATACTTAAAATTTAACATACTTTTGCAGAAATAACTTACAGTACTTCTTAACTAAATAAACAATTTGACCCAGCGTCTCAAAATGTAACATTTACTACATACAACAATAACTACAAAAAAATAACTCAGAATTTTGAGATGATTAAGTAAGATTTTAAGAACAATTTGAGATAATTAGCCAGAATTATGAGATATTGTCACAATTTTGAGATAATACATCAAAACTGATAAAAATAAGTTAGACCGTTTGGGCAATATTCAGAATTTTGAAATACACTATATTGCCAAAAGTATTCGCTCACCTGCCTTGACTCGCATATGAACTTAAGTGACATCCCATTCCTAATCCATAGGGTTCAATATGACGTCGGTTCACCCTTTGTAGCTATAACAGCTTCAACTCTTCTGGGAAGGCTGTCCACAAGGTTTAGGAGTGTGTTTATGGGAATTTTTGACCATTCTTCCAGAAGCGCATTTGTGAGGTCAGGCACTGATGTTGGACGAGAAGGTCTGACTCTCAGTCTCCGCTCTAATTCATCCCAAAAGTGTTCTATCGGGTTGAGGTCAGGACTCTGTGCAGGCCAGTCAAGTTCATCCACACCAGACTCTGTCATCCATGTCTTTATGGACCTTGCTTTGTGCACTGGTGCACAGTCATGTTGGAAGAGGAAGGGGCCAGCTCCAAACTGTTCCCACAAAGTTGGGAGCATGGAATTGTCCAAAATGTCTTGGTATGCTGAAGCATTCAGAGTTCCTTTCACTGGAAGTAAGGGGCCAAGCCCAGCTCCTGAAAAACAACCCCACACCATAATCCCCCCTCCACCAAACTTTACACTTGGCACAATGCAGTCAGACAAGTACCGTTCTCCTGGCAACCGCCAAACCCAGACTCATCCATCAGATTGCCAGATGGAGAAGCACGATTCGTCACTCCAGAGAACGCGTCTCCACTGCTCTAGAGTCCAGTGGCGGCGTGCTTTACACCACTGCATCCGACGCTTTGCATTGCACTTGGTGATGTATGGCTTGGATGCAGCTGCTCGGCCATGGAAACCCATTCCATGAAGCTCTCTGCACGCTGTTCTTGAGCTAATCTGAAGACCACATGAAGTTTGGAGGTCTGTAGCGATTGACTCTGCAGAAAGTTGGCGACCTCTTCGCACTATGCGCCTCAGCATCCGCTGACCCCGCTCCGTCAGTTTACGTGGCCTACCACTTCGTGGCTGAGTTGCTGTCGTTCCCAAACACTTCCACGTTCTTATAATACAGCTGACAGTTGACTGTGGAATATTTAGGAGCGAGGAAATTTCACGACTGGATTTGTTGCACAGGTGGCATCCTATCACAGTTCCACGCTGGAATTCACTGAGCTCCTGAGAGCGACCCATTCTTTCACAAATGTTTGTAAAAACAGTCTGCATGCCTAGGTGCTTGATTTTATACACCTGTGGCCATGGAAGTGATTGGAACACCTGATTCTGATTATTTGGATGGGTGAGCGAATACTTTTGGCAATATAGTGTATGTCAGAAGATTGAAGTAATAAAGCAGTATTTTAAGATAACAAAGCAATGTTTTAACATCATTAAAAGTTTTGAGATAAAGAATTTTAATATGTCAGATCTTTGAAATAAATCAGTATTCTGAAATCAGAAAATTTCAGATCAAACTCAAATTCCTGAGAGGATAATGCAGAATATTGAGATAATATATAACAATTTTGAAAAAAAGGAATCAGAATTTTGATTTGATAAAGTTTTGAGATGATAGAGTAAAGTTTTGAAATAAAAATCAGGGATTTAAAATTGGGATTTTGAGAAAATAAGCCAGAATTCTGAGATATTAAGTCAAACTTTTCAGATAACATCAAAATTCGGAGATAATTACCAGCATTTTGAGAAAAACATGAGCTAGTCAAACTGTGCCGATACTATATCACTATTTTGTTCAGTTAGAATTTCGAGATAATGCTTATAATAATAATAATAAGAAGAAGAAGAAGAAGAAGAAGAAGAAGAAGAATTTCTAACATTATGAGATGAGCTAGAATTTTGAGATAATAAATCTGAAAAATCAAAATTTCGAGATAAGTCAGAATTTTAAAATAAGTCAGTATTCCGAAATTTTAAAAAATGTAAAAAATCTGAAATTTCAGAGAAAAAACAATTGAAATATAAAGCATCTATTTTTATCTGTGACAATCCCATACACTTTATCTTTGACATAATTTACACAAATGGGATGTTTTTAAAGGGGAATTGAACCTTTTGTGGGATTAAAACAAAGAAAATAAAACAAAAATGAAGGTTTCCATGTTTTTAGGGTACAATTTGGTTTTAGAACCATACAATTTGAAATGACAGGTTGAGGCGCTAATGGCACTAGAAGCAGATCTCTTTCTGGCATTAACACTGTGAATTCAGACTGATGTTAATCGTCATCTGTTTGTCAGGATTGTTTGTTTTACCTCTCGCCAATCGATGCCTTTGTGTAAACGGCGACTGCTCCACCCCATGTGACCGATCGACTAATCAGCCGTTGCTCATGGACGCGAATCAAAGCGGCTGATAGTTTTAGCTTTATCCTCACGCCAGATTGAAATGATTGATTGAACTGTCCTTTTTGCTCCGAGGCAAATGGGGATGATTGACTGGTGTGTGATTGGTGTAAGAGATATGAGTGAGGGATTGATCGATGGGCTGCTAAGAGTGGAACAAACCGCTGGAGGGAAATTGAGACACAGCAGAAATGATGTAGAGTTGTGTGTAAACCTTTCTTTGGATCTGTTGTTATGTTGTTGAGGTATTTTTTTCAACAGAATTCAAAACAAAATGTCATGTCTTGATTAGAAATATTTCATTATGACGAAAAATACTACCGGGAATAACAACCAGATAAGTGCTAAAATATTACTGGAGTCTCTGCTAATAAGCTAACTATTGAAACATTATTTATTTATTTATTTATTTTTTGACCAGCATATCCCAAAGTGTTTTATTCCTCTTATTCCATTTACATTTAATGTTGTGGAATACAAATTAGCTCCTGCTATCAATTTATGCTAGCAGCTATACACTAAAATAAAACACTTTTTTTTTCTTTGTTAGCTAGTTTTCTTTCAAAAACCTAGCAGGGTTTTTTTTCTCTCTCTTTCCATTTACTTAGCCCCTCACTTTTTTTTATTACCAGATATGAAAAAGAACACCATGTGGTAATATAGCAGAAAGGTGAAAAATAGTTTAGCAATAAAAAAAAAATGCTAGTCACCTAGCAATGGAACTATAACATCTTTTATTGCCATGTGATGGTATGCATTTTGCTGATACATCAACTGAGCTAGTCACCTAACACCTAACCTAGCTAGTTAACTACAAAACTGTGTAGCGAAAAAAACTCACATTTGTTCGCTTTGGGTGTGTGTATTTTACTCAGACAAAAAGTTTGAGATAGATAATTCAAGCATCCAGTAGCAACACACAGAACCCCACCCCCATGCCCAAACTAATACTCATTTTAATGATAATAATTACAAATATTGGCCATATAAATAACCAGGGAACTTCCTGTTATCACTGTAAATTTGAATAAAGGTAGATTAATTAGAACTCTAATTGGAGTTCCCGCTGGCATCTTTCCCACAATAAGGAGGATGTGGCCTGGTGGCTCGGTGCCATCTCATTAGAAAGAGCTCTGTCAGGGAATGCCCGAGGAAAATCCACGGCCTGATAGCCACAGGTATCCTCCTGGATAAACTGCACACTAATGGGTTCTTCAGCACAAATATATGCATTCCTCATCATTAGCATGATGGACAGTGCCGCTATAATTTATACTCAATAATGGACACTACTAGATGATAAGATCTGACCCCAGGTATAGACTTCACGAAAAGATGTAGGGAAGCAGTTTGGAAATTTCATTAGTACTCATCAGAGAAGTTTCACATTTCTGAGGCACAGCATGATGATACAGCAGGAACATGCTGACAAATAAACAATCTGATTTCATCTAAGTAAGGGGAGTGCAAGGTAGACCTCCAGGGGAGATCGTCATTCCAGAGAAAATGGGGGAAAGGCAGAAAACAAAATTTCCTCCGAATTGCAGTCATGTCCTGGTTTCATCTCAGTTGATGCCATCCATCAACAATCCAACTTATGCAGCTCTTCCTGGTGATCATACAATCAACTAATTAGTAAATCAACTAATTAGTAAACCAACTAATAATTCTCCAAACAAGTAACAATGAATAAGCAATCAACAACCAACCAATCAAACAACAACCAACCAACCAACCAACCAGACGGCTACAAGGCACAATCGCCCTCTGTTTGGAAAGTCTGACCACGCCGCCATCTTCCTCATGCCAATATATAAACAAAGGCTCAAGCAGGAAGTTCCGGCTCGGAGGGAGGTCTCACGCTGGACGGACCAATCGCTGGCCGCTCTGCAAGACGATCTGGATGACGCAGACTGGGACATGTTTCAGTGCAGCTCTGATGACATCAACATGTTTACGGAAGCAGTTGTGGGATTCATCGGGAAACTAGCGGATGACACAGTTCACAAGACTATCATCAGAACGTTTCCTAATCAGAAGCCGTGGTAGGATAAATCCATTCACGACGCTCTGAGATCCTGCTCCGCTGCGTACAACACAGGGCTCGCCAGTGGAAACATGGATGAGTATAAAGCTGCATCCTACAGCGTGCGCAGAGTTGTGAAGGAGGCAAAGTGGCGCTATGGACAGAAACTAGAGTCACAATTTCAACAGAGTGGCTCTAGGAGTCTGTGGCAGGGACTAAGAACAATGATGGACTACAAAACACCATCTTCCAGATCGGTGAATGTGGACACTTCTCTGGCAGACGAGCTAAACACCTTTCATGCTCGCTTCGAAGCTGCAGCTCACAGCGCTAACGCCATTAGCAGTGCTAACAGCGCTATAGGCAGCACACACGTGGAGCATGCCGGAGAGAACAGCGCATTCATCACCTCAGAGCATGACGTGAGAAAGGCATTGAGGAGAGTGAACACCAGGAAGGCAGCAGGAACAGATGGCATCACGGGTCAGGTCCTGAAGGCCTGTGCTGACCAGCTTGCTCCTGTGTTCACCGAGATCTTCAACCTCTCCCTGGATCATAATCCCGACATGCTTCAAACGGTCCACCATTGTTCCAGTCCCCAAGAAACCCCAGCCTGCCTGCCTGAATGACTACCACCCAGTGGCCCTTACCTCAGTAGTGATGAAGTGCTTCGAAGGACTAATCAGGACTTCATCACTTCTTCCCTACCCTAGTTTGCGTACCATCCCAACCGATCTACTGAGGACGCCATCGCACACCTCCATCATGCAGCCCTGAGCCATCTGGACAGCAGAAGGGGGAATTATGTCAAAATGCTGTTTGTTGACTACAGTTCCGCGTTTAAAACCATAATTCCCTCCATACTCACCACTAAGTTGGAGATCCTGGGCCTCAGCCCATCCCTGTGTCACTGGATCTCCAACTTCCTGACAGACAGACCACAGGCGGTATGGTTGGGCAACCATGTCTCACCCTCAGCACTGGAGCCCCCCCAGGGTTGTATTCTGATCCCCCTGCTGTACTCTCTGTACACCTACGACTGTGTGGCCACTTCCAGCTCCAACAACATCATTAAGTTTGCGGACGATATTGTGGTCGTGAGCCTGATCTCCAACAACGATGAGACGGCCTACCTAGAGGAGGTCAGAAACCTGGAATTATGGTGCCTGGCCAACAATCTCCTCCTGAACGTCAGCAAGACTAAGGAGCTGATAGTGGACTTCAGCACCAAGCAGGAGAGGAATTACCAGCCCCTGACTATCAACGGGTCCCCAGTGGAGAGAGTGGACAGTTTCCGGTACCTAGGTGTTTACATCACGCAGGACCTGACATGGTCCTGTCACGTTAACACCCTGGTGAAGAAGGCCCGGCACTTTACATACCGCATTATTTATTGTCATTACATTTATATTATATTTGACTTTTTCTATCTACATACATGTATATACTATATATATATAATTTATATTTTTATAAATATTACATTATATTACTATTATCATTATTATATTATATTACTATTGTCATATTATTATTATCATATTATAGTTATAGATATTATATTATTATACTATTATATTATTTTATTATTGTATTATATATAATATATTGTGTATAATATATTGTATTATATTACTATGTTTATGCTATGTTCATATTACATTATGTACACTTTTTATATATTTATATTTTTATATACACATATATTTGTATATGTATATCTGATACACAATCGGCTTTATGTAACTATTGGTGTTTTTCATAATTTATCATGTTTTTAATTTCTACTAAGATTTTATTCTTCCTATTTTTCCATTTATATTTTTATTACCTATATCCCTATATTTTTCTTGTCCACACACTTTACTTCATACTTTATACTCTTCTTCAAATGTAGGACAGTCGTAGTAAGCATTTCACCGCATGTCGTACTGTGTATGATTTTGTATGTGACGAATAAAATTTGAATTTGCCAACCAATCAACCTACAAACAACCAATTAACCAATCAACCAATCAACAACGAAACAGCAATGATCCAACCAACCTCTTAATCAAGCAACCAATCAACCAATTAATCAACCAACCAACCTCTTAATCAGTCAACCAATTAATCAAGCAACCAGTCAACAACCAACCTACTAACTAACCAATCAACAACCAAGCAATAACCAATCGTTCACCAACCAATCAACAGCCAAACAACCAACCAACAATCAACCAACCAACCAGTTAATCAAGAAACCAACCACCCAACCAATCAACCAAATAACCAACCAATCACCACCCAATCAACAACCAACCAACAACCAACCAGTCAAAAACTAACCAATCAACAACCAATGAACAACCAACCAATTAACAATCATTTAGCAACTAATTAACAAACAAAAACACAATTAATCACCCAACCAATAAACAACCAAACCAACCAACTAATTAATCAGCAATTAACAAAACAACCAACTAATCTATCGATAAATTAAACATAAGTAAGAAAGAAAGAAAGAAAGAAAGAAAGAAAGAAAGAAATAATAATAATAATAATAATAATAATAATAATAATAATAATAATAATAATAATAAATAATAATAAATAAATAAATCATTCAATCAGTCAATCTCTGGATTTGTCCAAGCAGGAAACTGTGAAGGTGCTGAATCTGAAGTTTTAGAGACTCCAGTAACTCAGTAACTAGCTTGACAGCTAACCTTAGTGTCGTAATTAAGCAAATCAGAACCAGAGCATCAATGGTCCATGTGAAGGATTTCATGAGTTGCTGTGTAGTTTAGTTTCACATAAATATTTGTGTAATTGTGTGAAGTGTTTCACAGTAGCGGGATTAATGAAACATGTTTCAGCTTGAGCTCGGTGCAGGAGCAGGTCAAGGCCTGCTAGCGGTCAGCACTAATGAGTGAAGAAGTCCTCAGCATTTGACCTGCATGTTTTTTATCTACACTCACTCCACCTCAGCTTCATCACCATGGCAGGATCACCATGACAGTGCGAGAGTGAGAGAGCAGAAGCTACACCATGAGGAAGAATCGCGAGTATTACTCCCTGAGACTTCACTCCCTCAGTCTTCTAATGAAGCTCTCGCTGCTTTCTGCTTTGAAGCTGAAATTCTTCCTTTATGAAATAACGAAGATCAAACAGAGTAAACACGCTGCGCTGTTTATCCACAGAGCAGGAGAAAGCTATTAAAGGATAAAGAAATAAAGAAATCCTTCATGCTACACATGATGAGATGAACAGGAAGAGAGATCAACACTTAACTCTCAGTTAGCTTCGAGTTAGGATGAAGAGGCATATTGAAGAATTTCCAAACCTCTATTATGTCTTTCTTTTTTTCTTTCTTTTCTTTTCTTTTATTTTATTTTTAATTATCCACTTCCTTTCTGACCATATATTAATTTTTGTTGGTCACTGTCTTTCTTTCCGTTTCTTTTATCTTTATAGACTCTATATATTCTTCTAGTTTTTTAATAATATTTTTTCTGCTTTCTTTCTTTCTTTCTTTCTTTCTTTCTTTCTTTCTTTTCATTATTCACTTCCTTTCTGACCATATCTTATTTTTTATTTTGTTTCTTCCTTCTTTTCCTTCCTTCTTTTCCTCTATTCCTTCCTTCCTTCCTTCCTTCCTTCCAAAGACTTTTCTAAGACGTCCTGTCCTTCCTTCCTTCTTTTCTTTCCTTCCTTCTTCTCCTTTCTTCCTTTCCTTCCTTCCTACCACCTTCCTTCATTCCTTCCTTCCTTCATCTCATTCTCTTTTTCCTCTCTTCCGCCTACTCTCTTTGCATCTCTCTCTAGAATTATTCTGTTATTCCGGAACTTACTTGACAAATCCACATGAATAATTTTGCCACAACATTTTTGTACCAGAGTGCCTTTAAACACAGAGTGTGTCAGGTGACGGCCTTCACCTGTCAGAATAACAAATTTACAGTAAATGTTTAAACACACTGCGGGTAGTTCAGGGTTAGAGAACCTGCGCAAGGTCCACCATCAGTCCTGGGGTTTGAACTCACAACATTCAGCTCAGCGAGTGATGAATAAGTGCAAAGGGCTACATCTCTATTACACTGTCACTATAATGCACTCCCTAAACTGTAGGGGGCAGTGAACATGTACATATGTGTGTGTGTGTGTGTGTGTGTATGTTCCTGACTTTGACCAATCACCAAACTGGTTTCTTGTCTAAAACACCAGACCATCCAGAAAACTCACTCTGTACCTCAATCGTACAGATCTTGGCTGCTTATAGTGGATCAACTCGTTTCTCATCAGTCTTCACACACACACACACACACATACACACACACACACAATGACAGGCATTGTTTAAGGTGCCAGTAAACACACACACACAAACACACAAACACACATACACACACCTTACCAAGCCAGGGCACCGGTTACCTACAAGGCAATAGTAGATAACAGGAAAACTGAATCACGTTCTTTTCCTTCCTTCTTTGTTTTCCTTCCTTCCTTCCTTCCTTTCTTCCTTCCTTCTTTTCCTTCCTTCCTTCTTTTTCTTCTTTCCTTTTTTTCCTTCCCTCCATCTTTTCCTTCCTTCCTTCCTCATATTTTTTTATTATTTTATTCCTTCAAATCCTGACATTCTTTTTTGATTGTGTCTTTCTTTCGCCTTTTTATCATCATGTATTTTTTATTATTCTTTTTTGACTTCTTTCTTTCTTTAGCATCTCTTTTTTAAATCCTTCCATCCTTCCTTTCGTCCTTCCTTCCTTCCTTCCAGACTTTTCTAAGCCGTCTTGTCCTCCGGAGTGTCGTCGGCCATCTTAAAAAGGTTTCCTCATCCAGCGTCAGCACCTGGTAGCTCCGCCCCTTTTATGCTCCATAAGCAAAGCTGAGAGCGTTGAGTGCATGAAATGTCCAACCTTCAACAATTGGGCTTTTTTGGCTGAATAAGTGCACACTGTTTGCATTATTTGTATACGACATGGCAAAGAATAGTGCACAAGTATGCGATTTGGGACGCACTTTAAATCAATCACTAAAAAGTAGTATGCAAACACACTCTACACTCAATATCCGAGGGTTCAAGTCATAAAGACATCACTGCGAGGAAAAACAGGCGGCTATTAAGACTAGCACCTAGCTGTAACGTGTTTTGAATAAGCACAACACAACAAACATAGCTCACTTGGTTTTTCCGCGATATTTAGCCATATTTATAGACATTATAATTGTGCAGAATTCCGATCTCATGGAGTTCATTCGCTAAACCACTTCTTTATTAAAGACCACCTTAATTTATTGATTTGATTACAGCTTTAGGGATTTGTTCTTACACCAGATTTCAGAATTTGTCGATGAATCAATTAGTCATGGGGAAAAAAAAAATTGCTGGTGCAAAACGATTCACAGTATAAATGATTCACTGCGTAAATGATTCACTGCGTAAATGATTCATGATTCTGTAAAGTGATACAAAAGCAATATGATGCTGAATAGTGAAGCTGGACATCATTTCTGAGCATCCCTTCATTTGTAGTGAGTCCCTGAGGGCTGTGTGTGTGTGTGTGTGTGTGTGTGTGTGTTTAATAGTGCTTCAGTACTCAAACTGTCACATACTCTCTCACAGATTCTACTGGATGGAAGCCAAAGATTAAGACAACACACACCCTGTTGCAGACAGACAGATAGACAGACAGACAGACACACACACACACCCACACACACACACACACACACACACACACTTTTACCAAGCAGCTCAGTTACACACTACAGTCAAATTACAATCATTCCACTCGAATTTAAACAGCCACAGCCTATTTCTTTGTGTCTTTCTTTCCATATAAGCTGTGATATGGATTAAAACACACACACACACTGACCTAATATTTGAGAATAAATTCACAGAGATTACAACAAAATCTGTGAACAATAGCTAGCTAATCTAAGGGCTTAGCAAATATATAGACATTGTAAGGGTGTGTGTGTGTGTCTTTTAATCTGAGGTATTTTAATAAATTATATATTATTATAACGAAATAATGCTTCACCTAAACTTGAACCTTGACTCATAAACTGTTATCTCTATTATTTTAGTTTCATTTCATTTCATTTTCCTTTTTTTCTTCTACTTTTCACTGCATCTAAATTCCTGCTTCTTTCCTTTTCCTACCAACAGCTTTATTTAAAAGTTATGCGAGCGTTACACACGTGACTCAAAGTTTGTCTAAAACAAAAGCGTGTCTCGGTAACACACAGTTCTGATGTTGGACGTGAGTCAGTTTTTTTCTTGCGCAACATTAACTTGAGCAAGAATCCGTTTTAAATCCAGCCACAATATGTCAGGCTGAAATGTACATTTTGGCCCAAATACATGACAGAATGTTATCTGAGGCCAATATTTACTCCACCAATATAAATTCTGTCTTATTAAACTAATTAAAAAAAAATCCTGAAATCAAATCATGAGTTCATAATCTTAAATTGACATCATCTGGATTTATTCAATTGTGTTCATATATATATGTGTACATATTCACCAGCCAGGCATAACATTATGACCACCTGCCTAATATTGCTGCCAAAACAGACCTGACCCATAATGCACTGTGTATTCTGACACCTTCTATCAGAACCCTCTTCAGCAATTTGAGCAACAGTAGCTCGTCTGTTGGATCGGATCACACAGGCCAGCCTTTGCTCCCCACGTGCATCAGCCTTGGGCACCCATGACCCTGTCACCGGTTCACCACTGTTCTTTCCTTGAACCACATTTGATAGATACTGACCACTGCAGACCGGGAACACCCCACAAGAGCTGCAGTTTTGGAGATGCTCTGATCCAGTGGTCTAGCCATCACAATCTGGCCCTCATCAAACTCGCTCAAATCCTTACGCTTGTCCATTTTTCCTGCTTCTAACATCAACTTTGAGGACAAAATGTTCACTTGCTACCTAATATATCCCACCCACTAACAGGTGCCATGATGAGGAGATCATCAGTCTTATTCACTTCACCTGTTCATAATGTTATGCTTGCTTGGTGAATATAGTCAAATATTATTTCATTAAACTTATCCTTCTATTAACTTTTCTTCACTTATAATTTCCATTCTTGATTTAATTAAATTTTTTAAGGCAAGTACTTGTATTTAAAGGCAGTAGTCTTGACGCTATTGATTAACCGTGTCTTGGAGGTTCTACTCAAGAAAATTCTGGCAATCTCTGAGAAGTGAACTGTACTCTGGTGCTTTTAATGATCTGAATCACGCATCCACAAAATTTTCTAAAATGGTGCATAACCCAGATCTGAATACCAGGAACTGCCCCCATATAAGTACTGACACCTTCACCTTAATGTTTCCGTTTTCTGCAAACTAAGATCATATCACAATCAATGTCTAAAAATAGAGAATATTTTACAGATAACGCTGACTCCAAACTGCATAGGAGCCTGTTCCTTCGTTTATTCATATACTTTGGTTGGAATTTTACCTACAAGGCTTATTAAAGTGGAAAAAATAATAGATAGAAAGGTACTAATAAGTCAGTGCTAATAAAAATCCTAACCCTTACCTTAACCTTGATTATAATTCTAATATATTTTACACTGTTGCCTTTTCTTATTATAGACATAAATAACAAATATGCTGCTGTAGCAGGTTACTTTTGCACCCAAACAGGTTTACAACAACAACTTGGCCACCTATGGTGTGTGTTTTGTGTGTGTGTGTGTGTGTGTGTGGGATCACACTAATATCTCTGTGTTACTTCTGGCTTGTATCGCTTATCAGTGGACAGCAGAGAGACCGCAGAGAGAGAAGGTCAGCGTCTTACCTGCAAAACACAAAGAGAAAGAGAGAGAAGGAAAAACAGGTTAGATCCCACCTGAAGCCCATCCATCACTGTCCACATCCTTTACGTTACTCTGCTAACATTACTCAAGTTCTCTTCCAACAAAAACAATCACCAAGTTTGTTCTACAATACGTTTGTTTTCAGTGGGTGTAGACTGCAGCATGCACTGTGGACCTGCTCTGACATTCATGCACTGCACCTGCAATTTCAGCTCACCACCTTCTTTTTTATTCAAAGCAATCAGTCGTTTTGTAAAGCAGTCATCCCTAATCCTGGTGCAGAAGCCGACAAGGCAAACCCCACCACGGCCCTCGCTTAACACCGGGACACGTTGTGTATTTGACTTGGCAGTGATGGCTAAAGGCAATCTCGCTGCTCAGGTCTAGAGGGAGACAGCTTTGGCGTTTAACACATCTGGCCTTTCCAACACAGACTTATTCAGGAGGACAAATTGTAATAGAAAGCATATTAGTATTAGGATGAATTCAACACAGGATATAAAGCATCTAAAGGAGCAATATATCAATATGACATTTTGCATAGAAACACTGATGGAATAGACTGTGATTTAGTATTATGCATCAGTTTGATTTCTTTAGATAGCCACACAGGCCATGCCTTCTTCACTGGGTCTGAAATAAACAGAGCTCACACCTCCTTCACAGGGTCCAACAGGTGCAGCAGCCAAACCTCTTGTATTGGAACTGAAAGTTACAGTGATCATGCCTACTTTAGTGACACTGAAAGATAGAGAGGCCATGCCCTATTTACTACGATTAACATGTCTCTTGTACTGGAACTGAAAAGTACTGAGGCCATGCCTATTTTATTGTCTCTGGAAGGTACAGTGATCATGGCTACTTTAGTGGCAAAAATAGAGAGGATGTACCTGTACTTTTCATGCTTTATTTACTATGATTAACATGTCTCTTGTACTGGAACTGAAAGGTACTGAGGCCATGTGTACTTTATTGGCACTGGAAGGTATAGAGAACATGCCTTCATCACTGGGTTTGACAGGTGTAGAGGACAGGCTTTTTTTTTTTTTACAGGCATTGGAAGGTACATTGACCATGCCTATTTTAGTGGCACTGAAAGATAGAGAGCCTGTGCCTTCTTTACTAGGACTAACAGACACAGAGACCATATCACTTGTAATGAAAATGAAAGGTAGCGATACTATGCCCACTTTATTGACACAGGAAGGTATAGCCTTCATCCCTGGGTCTGACAGGTAGAGAGGCCATGCCTCTGATACTGGAATAGAAAGGTACAGAAGCTATGCCTCTTGCACTGAAACTAAAAGGTTCAGAAACTATGACTCTTGTACTGGAACTGAAACTACCACAGCTCTTCTCTTGGCACCCTGTCATAGGCTTTCTCCAAGTCTACAAACACACAGTGCAACTCTCTCTGACCATCCCTATCAACATTCTCAGAGCAAAAATTACACTTGTTGTGCTCTTTCTGGGCATGAAGCCATACTGCTCACAAATTTACACTACCTTCCTTAACCTAGCTTCCACTACTCTTGCCCATAGCTTCATTGTATGGCTCATCAACTTTATTTATTTATTCCCCTATAGTTGCTGCAACTTTACACGTCACCCTTATTCTTAAAGATCGGCAATAGTACACTTCTTCTTCATTCCTCAGGCATCTTCTCACTCTCTAAAACCCTGTTAAACAAACTAGTTAAAAATTCCACTGCTGCCTCTCCTAGACACTTCCAGACCTCTTCTTCAAAGCCTTCCTGACTTCACCCTTTCTAATCTTATCTACTTTCACCCCTTCTACTCTTTTCTCCCTCTCATTTTCCTCATTCATCATCTCTTCAAAGTACTCCTTCCATTTTCTCTTTACACTCTCCTCACTTGTGAGCACCTTTCCATCTCTATCCTTAATAACACTTACTTGCTGCATATCCTTCCCATCTCAATCCCTCTGCCTAGCTAACCTGTACAAGTCCTTCTCTCCTTCTCTAGTGTCTAACCTAGTGTACAACTCTTCATATCCCTCTTCACTCTGAGCTGTAACTCTTTGTATTCCTGGTTATTCACTTCAGTCCTGTCCATGTCCCACTTCTTCTTGGCTAACATCTTCCTTTGAATACTATCCTGAACTTCCTCATTCCACCACCAAGTCTCCTTATCTTCTTTTCTCCTTCCAGATGACACACCCAGCACCTTCCTTCCTGTCTCCCTGATCACTTCTGCTGTAGTTTCCCAGTCATCTGGCAGCACTACCTGACCACCCAGAGCCTGTCTCAACTTCTGTCTAAATTCCTCACAACATTCGTCCTTTTTCAGCTTCCACCACTTGGTTTTCTTCTCTATCTCTATCTTTGACCTCTGCTTCCTACAGAACATCAAAGCCATAATACATACCAACATCCTATGCTGTCTGGCTACACTCTCTCCCACTACCACTTTACAGTCACTAATCTCTTTCAGATTGCCTCTCTTACATAGGATGTAGTCTACCTGTGTGCTCCTACCTCCACTCTTGTAAGTCACTCTATGCTCCTCCCTCTTCTGAAAATAAGTGTTAACCACAGCCATGTCCATCCTCTTAGCAAAGTCCACTACCATCTGTCCTTCAAGGTTCCTTTCCTTAACTCCAAACTTTCCCATCACCTCTTCATCACCTGTGTTCCCCTCACCAACATGTCCATTAAAATCTGCTCCTATCACCACTCTCTCACCCGTGGGAATAGTCTCTATCACCTCATCTAATTCACTCCAGAATCTCTCTTTCTTCTCTAACTCACAACCTACCTGTGGGGCATAACCACTAACAACATTCAACATCATCTCTTCAATCTCTAACTTCTCAGACTCATCACCCTGTCTGACATTCTCTTCACCTCCAGAACATTTCTCACAAACCCCTACTTCACACTTCACACCTACCCCATTTCTCTTACTATCCACACCATAATAAAATAGCTTGAATCCTGCTCCTATACTACGAGTCTTGCTACCCTTCCACCTGGTCTCCTGCCCACACAGTATATCCACCTTTCTTCTCTCCTTCATATCAGCCAGCTCTCTACCTTTCCCTATCATACTACCAACATTCAGAGTCCCTATTCTCAGTCCTACACTCTTACCTCCCTCCTCTACTTATTCGACCAACAGTAGCTCAATTTCCACCAGCGGACCTTGTTAACCTGGGCCTCAGCCGATCCGGTATGAAATTCGTGCTGACGATTAGCATGATTAAATTTGGCGATGTTTTATGCCGGATGCCCTTCCTGATGCAACCCTCTCTATTTATCCAGGCTTGGGACCGGCACAGAAGTCACTGGACTGTGACCCCCATGGCTAGATTATCTCTTATACTGGAACTAAAGGGTTCAGAAGCTGTGCCTCTGGTACTGGAACTGAAAGGTTCAGAAGCTATGCCTCTTGTACTGGAGCTGAAAGGTTCAGAAGCTATGCCTCTTGTACTGGAGCTGAAAGGTACAGAAGCTATGCCTCTTGTACTGGAACTGAAAGGTTCAGAAGCTGTGCCTCTGGTACTGGAACTGAAAGGTTCAGAAGCTATGCCTCTTGTACTGGAGCTGAAAGGTTCAGAAGCTATGCCTCTTGTACTGGAGCTGAAAGGTACAGAAGCTATGCCTCTTGTACTGGAACAGAAAGGTACAGAAGGTATGCCTCTTGTACTGGAACTAAAGGGTTTAGAAACTATGTCTCTTGTATTGGAACTACCTTTTCCTGAAGCACCCAAACTAGCTCTTTCCCTGTTTTTATTTATTGTTATATGTTTAAAAAAACCCACACCAACTCAATTTTAAGCTAATAGTATCCTAAGTCTGTAACCTATTGAATCAGTATTAATATATTCATTGATAGAGACTTAAAGCACTTTTGTACATTGCTCTGGATAAGAGCGTCTGCCAAATGCCAGAAATGTAAGTGTAAATGTAAACTACAAGAGACAGAAGCTATGCCTCTTGTTCTGGAATAGAAAGGTACAGAAGCTATGCCTCTTGTACTGGAACAGAAAGATACAGAAGCTATGCCTCTTGTACTGGAACCAAAGGGTTCAGAAGCTATGACTCTTGTACTGGAAGAGGACGAGGCCATGCCTACTTTAATGGAAGAAGTGAAAGACAAAGAGTCACTTCTTTTTTTTCTTTTTTTTTTACCAAGTCTCTAAGTTACAAAAGCCATACCCACTTTACTGGCACTGAAAGGTACAGATGCCACAGCTCATTTACTAGGACTACCAAGTACTGATGCCATGCCCACTTTACTGGCACTGAAAGGTACAGAGTCCACATCTCCTTTAGTGTGATTGACAATCACAAAGCAACAATGTCTTCAAACCCAGAGGCCACATCTCTTTTGGTGAGACCAACAGATACACAAGCCACACCTCTTTTTCCAGGAGGCTATAGATCATAGCCTCCATGTGTATTGACTCAGCCTAAAGGTAATATTCTATCATTTGTGTATTGGATCTGCTGTCATGATGATGAACGAGTGAGCAGATGAGACATGTGACAAAGAAAAACACAGATGAGTAGTCCTGCTTGGACAAGAAAAACACAGATCCAGTTTACACCTGTTTCCTTCATCCATCCGGAAAATCAAAATGATATCTGCATAGAAATTAGCCACATAAAATTGCAAGTATAAATGTACCCAAGTCACATATAAAAAAGATTTGAAACCAACGATCTCTCAACCCACCCCTGGAGACACATTTAGGCAGATATAACCTACTGTGTAGGTAAGTGCAGTTATCTTTTTCATGCCTCCTAATATTCTATATTACATCATAGGCCATGTGCTTTATTACTGTTGATGTAGGTTACAAAAAGGTCACATTTTTTGATGCCAAAATCATTATTTGCTCAAAAGTACAGGGTGTAAGGAATAACACAGGAAATCAGTCAAATAGGTTTGTATATTAGGTGTGATTCGGCTTTCTTCTCTAAGGAATTTCTTAAAAATGTGGAATCCTACAACAAAGTTGTTTCCTTTTTTAAAGAAAGCCAAAAACATTAATCATCCAAACAATCCTTGACAAACCCTTTAATCTAGGCAGGTAAACATCACCTGGAGCATGGTTTACAATGGCTCCCAAGTGGTATCATTGGAAGATTATGAGTCTGAATACAGAAGATGACATAGCAAAACATGGCTGGGAATCCAAGAAGGCAAACTGCCTGTGCTGTCTGGGTAGGAGGTATGAATGGATGGTATATTCTCTCTTCCCTGTCAATCAGAACAAAACTAGCATCTTTGAGCACATGTATGGGAAATAAACTGAGTGTTTAACTGACATAGCATTAGTAGCAACTTGAAAGATGTGGTGGCTGGCTTCACATGTCTTAGAGAAAGCACATGCTAGCATTCACCCTCCCTGGTGGGGTGCGTAGCTGTGGATAGTGGAGAGTTAGCTAGTGGGTGGGAATTGGCAAAATGAACAGTTTTGAGCTGCTGAGACTAGCCAGAATCTTTTTTTTTGTACCAAACATTGACCCAGAAATACAAATATAAAACATATTAAACATTGTGCAAGATATCTGCAGACTGCAGCTGAACAGCACAAACTGAGGAATACTGTGAATCAAGGCTATAAAAAAAGTCAATAAAATCCCATCAATGGAACAAATGATAGTGTAATTAAACCACAGACATAGATAACCTTCAAGCCAATTAACACCTTCTGCCTATCCACCATCATCACGTGTGTAAATTGGTCTGCCAACACAAAGCCAAGTTGTGGGTGGAGTTATCAGCTGTACCATATCTTGTGTCTTTATTTGCATATAAAATGATGAATACCCTCATGTTTGTTTGTCCTTGATAATGCATGGCAGAACAGGGGGTAGTGTTGCTGCCTGACAGCACCAAAGCCCTTGTTTCAATTCCTGAGCTCGGTTCTGACAGGTACAAGGGCCATGCCTCTTATACTGGAACTGAAAGGTACAGAAGCTGGAACAGAAAGAGGCCATGTCTACATTAGTGGAACTAGTCTTCAAGATTAATTTACCAGGTCTCACAGATATAGAGGGCAAGGGCAGCATGTAAGAACAGGGGGTAGTGTTGCTGCCTGACAAGCAAGTCCTTGCTGTGATTCCTGAGCTCAGGTTACTGCCTGTGCTTGGATTCAAAGGTTACCCCCAGGTTCCTCAGTTTCCTCCCCCATCCAGGTAGATACATAGGTTACTCTGAATTACCGTTAGGTGTGAACAAGGATGTTTTTACTTGCCTTCCATCAAGGGTGTATACTTGCCTCACGCCTGTCTTGGAATAGTCCCTAGATAACAACTTGAACCGGGATAAAGCACTTAACATGGATCAAACAACAATACCATAGTTGAGACTTGACTCAAGGTGACATTCATAAAAGATTCATACTGTAGTCTGACAATCCACCACAGAACATTTTAACGCTCGGTCCTAATGAGGTACTATCCAAAATCACAAACTGTGCATTTGAAAGTAGAAAGGGGAGAGATATTTACATTATTTGTGCTAAAATCATTTGGCACGCCAGTATAAGTCGCCACTGCCAGAGACCCATCAGACCACACAACTTGCCACAGTGGAACGTCACTGAGGTCAGGATTTACAAGAAGAAACACAAAAAAGAAATAGAAAGAGAGGAGGTGAGGTAGAAAGCAACCATCCTCTACAGTTCCTATTGATTCTCCATTAGCTCGCACCAACCTTGGTTAAATCAGTCCACTTTGTGTTCTCCACGTCTCTGGCCATGCAATCTTAATTAATTCTGATCCAAGGCCAAGGAAGTAAATTACTCTCTCTGCTCAATGACCGGCACTTAATTTGTCCTGCACAGCTTGCTTTTAATGTGTACTCAATCTCCCGTTCCACAAAGTATCTCTCTTTCACTGTTTATCACCAATTTTAAACTGAAAGGGAATCTGTTTAAAATCCGATGCCAATGTTGAAATTACACATATGATTTTTGTCAGGTGTTCGACGGGTAAGTATCTGTTTAGTGCTCTGAATATCCGTATCTGTATTGGAATTTAAAGCTGAAGTGGCTGTGGTCGAAACCAGATGCTTTTTTTCCATATTTTATTTTATTAATTTGGAATGTACTATAGAGCCTACACCAATAGAAACACTAGAAAGCAGAAATGTGTGTGATTTCTGGCTCTGCTAGTTCCTCAGTTACTACATATGGAATATGTCTTGCATCATTATTACTTTTGTTTATATCCATTTTTGTATTTAAAAGCTTTTGAAACTTCATATACATATTTCTGCTTATTTACAAATTATTTGTTCATTCCAAGCAATATATATTTATATTTGTTTAGAATCATAATATTTATGTCTCGAGCAAATGAGTTTATTAGTACCCTGAATGTCCTTTCCTTCTATACAAAGAAACGTTATACTGCTGTTCAATTAGACAAGCAAACAAGCCACTACTTTACATCAGATCATCCTACCTGTGTTCACATCACTTTGAAATTATTTCAGAGATTAGCAAAGCTGCAAATAAAATGCAGACCAATCCTCAGATATGATTTAGTAATTTATCACAAGCTAACTCATGAGGAAATGAAGTAAAATGTTGACAGACAAGCTTGACAACACAGCTGAGCCTTGATAGTGATGGCATGGACTAATATTATACACAGTACACACCATTTAAAAGCCAAATTTGTTTTTAATTTTCTTTAATCCAAATACAGTCTTATCACTGATTACATTAGCATCTGGACATGAGAAGCAAAACTATTTTCCATAAATTTGCCATCCATCCATCCATCCATCCGTCTATCTATCCATTTATCCATCCATCTATCCATCCATCCATTCTCTACACAGCTTATCATACTGGGTTATAGGGAACCTGCAAGAGAACCTCCAGGAGACTTGGGGAACAAGGCAGGTTATACCTTGGACAGAACGCCAGTCGATCCCAAGGCACAATCACACACACTATGAAAATTTAGAGATGCCAATCAGTCTACAGCAGGTCTTTGGACTAAGAGAGCAAATCCTCAAGACATGTGAGAACATGCACACTCTGCACACACATGGCAGAGGCAGGAATCAACCCTGGAGGTGTGAGGCAAACATGCTAATCACCAACCCCCTTAGCAACTGGCTAATGATTTGAATTGATTAATAAACATATCAGACAGAGTTCATTACTATAAAGCTCTAATTTGGATTACAACCAGCAGAACTGTATGAGCTGTTCACTTTCTGGCCAATCAGATTTGAGAATTCAGCAGCGCTGTAATAGTAATATTGCACTTCTCTACCCCCTCTGCTAACTAGTTATGCTAGCTTGCAGTTGTGTTGTGGTGTTAATGTTTGCAATCAAGTCAAATGTTAGGTTAAAAATCAAACCATAATTTATTTCCTGTCTACTTATCTATTCTCTTTGTCTTGGAAATGTGTGACAATATAAAAGAAAAATGTGTTATGATTTCTATGTTGTTGTGAATAGATTAACAGGTTAATGATACATTGTGGTATGTTAATGGTACAGTGGCACCCAAATTTCCCAATCATCACTGCTCATATGAAATCCAGTGGCATTTCTCATATTTGCTGCGAATTCTGTGTGAAAACTGCATTCCATGGATGATAATCAAACTCATAAAATAATACTCTGTCCAAACTGGAAACAATAAAGATGGCAGTTTCGGAGCAGCTTGACGTTTGGGTACTCCACATCTTATTGCCTGACCTCTAGGGGCACTGATGCTTAGCGCAGCCACTCTATCTGGCATGACAAAAAGCAGTGGGATGAAGGAGGCAGGGCGAACGGTGATAAACCAGGGTAATAACTCCTGCTGTGTGGGCTGCAAAGGGCAAGCCTTCACCCCTCACCAGGAACGGAGCCAATATCACCCTGCGCTGCTATGCATCCTTCCCGCTCCTAATGGAATTGGCTGGCTGCAATAATAATTTGAATTTCACGCCCGGGTGCCCTGGCCAGGACGAACAGGCTGAGAAGGGGCATAAATTAGCCGTGCTGTGCCCACTGATCAATGAGGGTGCCATTCAGAACCTATTGATCTGCCATTTGCAGCAGGTAATCAAGGTAATAACGTACCACATTCACCTTTATGGGCGGGCTTAACCGGTGGGATGAAAAGCTCTTTAGTCACCGCTCGACACTGTTTACTGGTTTCGCTCCTCCGATTCATCTGATTAGAGTAATGAGGTTATTATCATTTGTGCTTTTTAGTGAAGGAAATCAGATTGAGGTTTAGATTTTTAATCAAAGGAACTGGGACAGGATTTTGGGCAACTGAAAATGTTTTTATATATAAAGACCTGATTGTGTTCATTTAGTGACATTTTTATATTGTTATTATATTGATCGTTTTTTATAGTTTTTATTATTTTGTATATATTAAAAAAAAAAAATGAAGGTAATTTAGTGTAAAAAAAAAAAGCAAGACTTTATGAAGTTCTGGTTTTATTTATTTATTCATTCATTTATTTATGAATGTGTTTGTTTAATTGTTTATTTATTTGTCGATTTGATTAATTTCATCATTTTAAAGTTTTTTACAAGATACTGTCAGGGTTTTGTCTTGTTTTTCGTTTATTCATATAGCTATCAAAACCAGGTCTAAAAACTCTAGTTTAAGCAGATTCTGCATCCAGCCCCTATAAAAACTTCTACAAGGCAGACATTTTTCAAATGGAAACAAAAAAAAAACAGATCTTTTGTTGACAAAACGCTTCAGAAATGCTATGATCTGAGCACTTTGATCATCACTATCAAATGCACAGCTTTTATTCAAAACTTCAGCATAAATCACAGTCCTACTGCACCATTTCAAAGCAAGACACCCCGAGGCTTTTATAGACGGCGGTGCCTTGAGGCAAGAGCACCAGAGCTGCGTGTCTCATGGTAGAATGAGGCCAGCTCAGAGGAGGAAGAAAGAGAAAAGAGGAGGAACGAAGACGGCACGGCGTGGCGTGACGCGTGACTCCGAGCAGCTCGGCGCCTGGAGATTCCATTACACACTAAAAACAAGTGGCATGTGTGCACACACTAATTAACTAAGTTTCCCAAACGAACCAGTGCGCAGAAATAAGTGCGTCTGGGAGCTCGTTCAAAGCAGCGATGGCGCAGCGGCACACTGGGGAGCGCCGAATGCAAATGGGGACGACGAGAGCTTGCCAAAAGGCACGCCGCTAAAAACAGAAAGCCGAGAGCAAAACAAAAACAAGCAGGAACGCTGGTGAAAAAGAAGAACGTCTTTTGGGAGCAAAGCATGAGAGTGACCTTTGACCTGGAGTCCTGACTTGTTACTCCTTCGATGACTGCAGGGATTTGCGGATGATAATAAAAGAAGATCGATGCAGGGTGCCATTCCATATGGAAGACAAACGGAGGATCGATGAAGGTTGGAAAAGTGTACAATAGTGTGCAGATGACAGAACATGCATAATTCTCTTGAGAAGCAACCGCATTAAGACAGGATTCGGCGTTAAGCTGCGTCTTATTGAATGCGCCTCATTTCGAATTCACACCGGCAAGAAGTGCAGGACTTGATACCAGCAAATATATTCATCGGAACAAATCAATTCATTCTGATTTTAAATTGTAAATGACCTTTGATGAATACATTAATGTTAATGAACAGATCAGGTTTTCTAAAAAAAATAATAAAAAATACACAAAGGTTCACGTGGCATCTGGGTAAAACTAAAGATGTGGACCTTTAGTTAACGTAAGCGACTGAAGTGAATGAAAGAAATCAAAAGAACAACAGAACTGAAGAGCATTTGGGATGGAAAGTGATGCTGAGAGGAAGGGAGAGATGTGATGATTAGATAGAGTGGTGAATCAGAAGAAAGAAGAAGAAGAGAGATCAAATGTGTGGATAAGAGAAAGTGAGAGAGGGAAAGAGAGAGAGAGAGAGAGAGAGAGAGAGAGAGAAAGAAAGAGAGTGAGTGAGAGAGAGAGAGACAGGCAAGTCAGTTCACAAAGCGAGAGAGGTTGAGAGAAGCAGAGGCAGAGTGAGAAAGAGAGAGAGAGTGAGAGAGAGAGAGAGAGAGAGAGACAGGCAGACAGACAAGTCAGATCATAAAGCAAGAGAGGTTGAGAGAGGCAGAGGGAGAATGTGACTGAGAGAAAGAGAGAAAGACAGAGAGACAGAGGTGTTCAGTTCACAGAATGAGAGAGAAGATGAGAGAGGCAGAGTCAGAATGAGGGAGGGAGACAGAAAGACAGAGAACAAGAGAGAAAGACATACAAGTCAGATCACAAAGCGAGAGAGGTTGAGAGAGGCAGAGAGCGAGAGAGAGAGAGAGTTCTCCCCTGGAAATGCCCAGTGCTAAAGTGAGAGGGTGGAATCCCGGCTGTCGTGCCGCTCCGTGTTAATGATTCTGATCTCGGCCCAGTTTCCCTCCATCTGCTGCCTTCACCCAGCTACATCTAACACAGCGCCCCGGACCCGGCTCTCCTCCATCAATTATTCACTCCAGCATGGCTCCTTTGTGAGAATGTCCTTGGGGCTGAAAACTCCTACAAGCTCTTGGTCTCATCTCTCTGCCTGCTTTGTGCCCACTCAGGCCTCGTTAAGGGGCCGTGGCTCAACAAGAAAACACGCCAAAAGATTTGCGCAGGCTCCAATCCACAAAAGCAACACAGTGTGGTTCACCAGCATGCTGATATACCGCTGACACTGGAGACTCAACATAATCCAGTAAAAACAACGAAAAGGGGACAAAATCCACTTGAAAGGAAATCTGCTAAGGTTCCATCTGTTCTTCTATCAGGTCTCACACGAAAATATTGCTTTACGTTTAAAATATTATCTCCTTTGACCTTATTGAGGGTTAAGTTTGGCACAATGACTTAAAATTGCATAATTACTCCACTCCAAGGTATTGATGTGTCAGAAAGGCAATCAGCTTTAGCCTTACAGTAAAATCACAAGGCTAATCATCCTAGCAACTAAAAAAAACTCACTGCAACTGGTTTAGCATTGTGCAAAATTGATACAAAGGTCCTTTTAGGGCAGTGGTCAATCAAGTGCTTAAGGCTTGGGGTAGTTGATCAGGGTTCAAGTCCCAGCATTGACAAGTTGCCACTGTTAGACTCCTGAGCAAGGTTTTTAACCCTCTCTCCTCCAGGGGCACTGTATAATGGCTGACCTTGTACTCTGACCTTAACCTCCAAAGTTAGGATATACAAAGAAAGACTTTTACAGTTCTGTAATGTATATGTGACAAAAATAAAGGCTTCTTCTTCGTCATTTTCATCAAGTCCCAGGGAGTAAGTTGTTACTATAGAATCAATAATTTACCCAAATATATGTGAAGTAATAAAACCCTGAAAAAACCTGCAGTGTCGAATCTGCTGAAAACATTTGCCTTCTAACAAATCCAAATGGAGAAATCACCGGCACTCTGCTATAAAGCAAAATGATAATTATGCTAAAGACAACGAATCTGAGGGACTTTATTTCTATCACAGAGTATTATCTCTCTCCTTGTATGTAAGGTGAAAGTAATAAGCACTTTGTTGTGCTGGTCTCAAAGCACCACTATAAAGCATTTTAATTCCCCCATTAAATAAGCTGATGAATAAATGGATAAACGAGCTTCTCTGTGCTCCTCTTGCTCGCTGGCCGATGGCCATGAACCATCCGCGACATCATCACAATTAATGAGTCCTGCTCTCCAAACGAGGATGCAACAAGTGACCCACAGTTTCACACACAAGAAAAAATACAAAAAACAAAAACAAAACCATGCTATTGGATTATATCTCTGTATTATATTTGACTTATTATCATCACCACAAATTAAATGACTATATAATTTAAACCTCCAGAAAGAACCCAAGAAAAAACAAACAACTGTCAAAGCACGCGTTTAGCACATGGTCGATGTCGTACATAGCTCCCTTTCTTACCTTGTTGCTACATTACAGGCTCGCACAGATAGCAGAATTGAGGTGAAGGAGAGGAGGGCGACGTGTTGATAAGCCCTGTCTCGACAGACACGTCCTTGGAGCTAATCGGTTTCAACTGCAGCAGGTTGCTGTTACTCCACGCCAAATGTGAACAAATTAAATGAGGCAATTAAAAGCTGAATAAGCCAGCGTTGATAATTGTGACCTGATATGCCAGGCCCAATTATAATGAAGCCGGTTCTGCTTCACAGGGTTAGCCATGTTGAGACACACAGACGGCAGTTAAGTAGAGAGAGAGAGAGAAAGAGAGAGAGAGATATTGAGGAACTGAAAACAAAAGTTAATATGGTCTTGGAATAGAGGAAGAGTACAAAAAAGAAAGCAAGAGAGAGATAGGAGACTAATAAACTCTAAATGCTATGATACACTGACTAACAAGCTGGGTAAACAAATGGAACTGCAGGACATTTAGAATTGCTATATTTACTTCCAAAGTTATAGAGAACTAATAACATTGTTAAATTACTACCTAAACAAGCTTCCAGAAAAATCATCTAGCTAACTAGCTTGCTAAAACCAAAAAGATTCTGGGGGTGTGGTAGCTTAGTGGCCTACTGCTCCAAGGTTTGTGAGTTTGAATCCCAGGTCCACCAAGCTACCACTGCTGGGCCATTAACCCTCAGTTGTTTAGAATGAGATAATTTGTTAGTCGCTCTGGATGAGGTGTCTGCCAAATACCAGACATGTAAATGATTAATTAACAAGATTAATTCACCAACAGGGTAGTGCTTTCCAGGTATTGAAGGGGTTGCTATTGAGAAAGCTCAAGTTTCCATGTTTCAAAACCTACATTCTGTATGTCCCCTGGGCCACAGGTTCTCTAGATTCTGTATAAACCAGATCATAGGTTTCTAGGTTCCTGTATTGCTAAGGTCTTATTTTTCCCACTATAAACCTATAGTTCAGGGTGCAACATACCAGAACCCTGAGTTGTCAGGTTTCTGTGTTGTCAAATCCTTAAATACTTCCTATTCCCAGTATACTATGTTGCCATGGACTTGACTGGAAGGTTTTGAGTTCAGATCCAAAGGGTCACCAAGCTGCTACTGTTGGGACCTTGAGCAAGGCCCTTAACCATTAACTGATCAGTTGTATGAATGAGATAAATGTAAGTTATTCTGGATAAAGAATGCCATAAAAAGCCATGTTTCCAAATTTTTATGCTTCTATGCTACAAGATTTTATAGTTGATAGATCCTCCCAGAGTCCTATATTCCCAAGGTGTTTTGTCACCCCAGCATCTTTTCCCAAGGTGTTTTGTCACCCCAGTATCTTTTGTCAGGGTCCTATATTCCCAGGGTGTTTTGTGCCCTGGCAACTTTTGCCTGGGTCCTATATTCCCAGCCTGTTTGGTCCCCCTGTTATCTTTTGCTAGGATCCTCTGTTACCAAATTCATATATAGCCACAATCTTACCTTCCCAAGTTTGTATTCCAAGGGTTCTACATTTGCAAGGTACTGTATACCCCAGTATCCTATCTATTAACTATAATTTAGGGACCCATGTTCTTAAGGTACAATCCTCCCATGGTACTAGTTTTTTCCAAGTTCCTCTGTTTCAGGATAATAATTTTTTTCAATCCCCTTTGTTCCTACTACTAGCTTAATATGTTCCATGCATCATATATTACCAATGCTCCAGGGTCCTAGGTGATATATTTCTAACCTCCAATGTTCTCTGAGCTTTATATTACCCGAGGTATGTATTGCCATTCATCCCAGGCTTTCACTGGTCCCTGTCATTGCTTTAATTTGTTGTTTTCTCCTGGTAATATGAACAATATACATCTCCTATACCTGTATTAAAAAAACATACATACCCAGTGAGTGAATTATATGAGCTACCACCTAAGGTTCATTTGCTTTGAGATTCAACCTACAGTTGACCCCATGGCCCCAACCGTGACCTTAGGTTGAGGATTAAGATAAGCAGTCATTTAAACACTTCTAATGAAGTATTCATCACATTCTCATGCACAGATTTTCAGGTTTAACCTGTTTATTGTTTGGAACTTACATAAGGGCCCAAGTGGAATCTGTTTTCACGTTGGTTAACGGTTTCCTACATTATCATCAATGCTGCTCATATTGATGCCACCAGAATTTAGCGCTCTTCTGCATATAAAGTGCTGTGAGAAGGCAAAAACCTTTTCACAGCACTGTATAGCTAAAAACATGCTGTGATGCAGTGATGCTTTAGTAGTTAGTTTGTCAAGCTCCCTCATCTCCTCTCCTAGAACAGATCGACTTCCGTATTTAAACTTGCAGTGCCGGCTGGTCATCCCGCTGTGTCTCTGATGTAAATAGGCACAACTGCCTTGTATAGCTGCACTGTATATCTGCTTTGACACCAGAATTTGTGTGGTGAATCGGTTTCATTTTGCTGTTGTAGTTGCTCTTGTTTTATCTCCGTATATTTTATTTCATGCAATAGTAATACAGTATTGAAAGCCTGCTTAAATATTTCATCGTCTATTGTAATGATTATCATTTTTCCAAAGGCAGATCAACACTGGTCTTGTACAATTGTTATTATATTAGCAATTACTTTCTTATAGCTGCCAATGTAAAGCTCTTTTCACCAGAATGCAGATGATTAACATCCGTCCCTGAAACAGATCCGGCTGTTTAATGGCCGCACTCGGGAGCACGGATTAGACGCCTCCATTTGTTCTAATCACCAATAGATAAAGGAAAGCAATTCTACTGTGTGAATAAATGAGCACATTCATGGCTGCTTCAAGCGGAACACAAGCAATTTTTAATAGAGTGGTCTCCAAATGCATTAAAAGCTAAACAGGATTTCAAACATCCAGAGCATTTCTCAGGAAAAGAAAAACAGCCAACGAGTATAAAAGCTTTTCCCTTCCAGATTTTGCAGCTTAGAAAAATACAAAACATCATTCTGCAAATAAAGTTTAATCATTTGAGTAATCCGTGTAAAGACCCAATTTATATAAGTATCATGTAGAAATCCACTCAGTTGGCAGGAACAGTTTAAATTTTTCCTCAGAGTGGAGATGCATGCTAGACATTCTAGTTTAAAATTAATATTCATTTATCAGCTTTCTTTAGGTTACACAGGACATGAATAAAAAGGAAAACCATGACATGTGGAGATGTGTGTTTTTCCTCAGATATCGATGAAACTAGCATGGATATTAATAGCTAGTTGCTAGTTGCCTTCATAATTCTCATTAAAGCAACATTTAGCCAAACATACTCTTACACCCATCTTCAAAGTCTATCTTCCCACAAATTCTGCTAAAACATGTTTGGTGTCTGATCTGACGTTCTTCTGAAGTTTTGCACTGGAGCTTAGTTTTCTAATGAAGCTTGAAAACCAACACACACTTATTTTAAACCATGTTGAGCTAGTACCCAATTTGCATGATTTCTGGCGGGCTATGTTGCATAAATAGCATTAATGTTTATACAAAATAATCAAAATTTTTGGCAGGTGTAGCATTGGCATAAGAATTGGAAAGGGGCATGGCCTAAAGTTTGAAGACACTTCTGTATATAAGTACAGAAGGGGGATGTGGTAGCTTAGTGGTTCAGGTGTTTATCTATTGATCGAAATGTTATTAGTTCAAATCCCAGGTCCACCTAGCTGCCAGTGCTGGGCCCCTGAGCAAGGCCCCTAACCCTCAAATGCTCAACTGTATAAAAAATTAGATAAATTGTAAGTCACTCTGGATAAAGATGTCTGCCAAATGTATAAGAAGCAATTATGTTAATTTGTAACATGCCTAACTTTTATTTAGTTATATTTCATGCTATAGAGATGATTTTAGCCTTGTAGATCCAGCACAAAGGAAGTAAAATGCTATAAACACTGGTCTTTTTTCCCCCTTCAGTTTTTCAACCACTGACAATAGAAAAAAGAGCAACAACTCAAAAGATCTTTAAACAGCACTGAGCCATTATGGCCTCCAATTCTCATCCCTGTGCCTGCTCTAAGGCTCCATCTGATAAACACTTCACGTTTGGTCAGCTTTCTTTCTTTCTTTCTTTCTTCTGTCTGTCTGTCTGTCTGTCTGTCTCTCTCTCTGTCTCTCTCTCTCTCTCTCTCTCTCCATTCTCTCATCACCAAGCACTCCTCATTTTGCTCTTAACCTTGGATGCAGCTCGGAGCTAGTCTGACCTTCACACAGCTTGCACATGCCAAGCACACGTGGCTCCAATGCACACGTCTGATCACTGCAGCTCTGAGAATAACTGCTCTTTTAAATGTGGGCTTGAACATGGGAAAGTGTGATTGGATGCAATGGATTAGATGTCAAAAGTTAGGATGAAAAATAAAAAATGTTTGTTTTGTTCTCTTTTTATCATACCCATTAATTTCAGAACTCAGCTTTGGGATTTTTATTTATAATAATATTTTTTTAAATGATTATTAATAAGTACTATTACAATTAGTTTTCTGGCAATATTAGAAAACAAATATGGTAAAATAAATTGTAAATTTGTAATTTAAAAAAGTTAGTTTTGTTTCCTTTATTTGCTTTGTGCATTTTTTCTGAGAACCATCAAATAAAGGTCCATTATTTTTATTTATTTATTTTTCATTTTTATAATGCAAGTTTTAACATATTAAATTAAAGTATCATTGAACTATTTTGTATGCAAGCATACATAGTAATAGTCTCTCTTAGGGGAATATAAACAGTGCACAAAATAACTTTTGTTTTAGATTGTACACTGATCAAATATCATTTAAGCAAAACAAACAAACAAACAAACAAATAAATAAGTAAATGAAATAATGAAAAAAAAGTTTCATTTCGTCCCTTTTTGTTTTTTATTTCTCTTTTTGCACATTAACGAGAAATATATCATATATATGTTCTTTTTTATTTTATTCATTTATTTATTTATGTTTTATGGAGGCAAGATAGGATTTCCTGAATTTGCTCATGGTGCTATTTTTTTCTATAGTATTATTTATTTAATTATTTTACTTTTGACACTTTATAATAGTTTTAAATTATTTAAATTTTTTATTTACTTTTTTAGAATATCGTCCTAAAAGCATCCTGCTTGTATTAGCTCTACTTGACTCAGGATGGCAGGGTTATGTACAGTCTTCTCCTCTCCAGAGAGTGGCTGTGTGGTTAATGTTCTGAGCTGATGACTGTAAAGTGAAGAGGTCAAGTCCAAGTTCAACACCCTTTACCCTGAACTGCCAATTCCCATCAGCTATCTTAATCTCTCAGTTTCCCCAGCACGGGAAGACGTGAGTGCTCTCTGAGACCTGTAAGACCAGGCATGGGTTTGATATAAAATTGACTCCACAGTTCAAAAAGAAGTCTGCAGTAGTAATGCGGGTAAGAAACCATTTCTGTCAGCTCGATTTCTGTGGAAAATAAAGGTGTAGCTGATGAAGCAGGAGTTCAGGGTCTCTACAGGAAAGCTGGTGTTGGTAGCATCTGAGATGCAGACACAGAGATGCTCTCAGATGTAGAGCTAATAGAGATTTAGATGAGATGTGGGGCATTCAGTCTTCTCTGATTAGAATAAAATGAACAGATGTAATAGAACATATTATAATGTAATTGTCTGTAAATTGTAATATACAACTGCAGACTCTGTAGTGTTAGAGGGTTTGGTGCAGAGCCACACACACACACACACACAATGCTATCCTAACAACAGAGAGAGAGACAGAGAGAGAGAAAGAGAGAGAGAGAAGAAAGAAAGAAAGAAAGAAAGAAAGAAAGAAAGAAAGAAAGAAAGAAAGAAAGAAAGAAAGAAAGAAAGAAAGAAAGAAAGAAAGAAAGAATTGGTGTATGGATGGATGGATGACTAAAACCAGAGAAAGAAATAAAAAACATTGCAAAGAAATAAACAAAAGAAAAATAAATAGAAAGGATGGATGGATGGATGGGTGGATGGATGGATGGGTGAAAGGAAGGATGGATTGATGGATGGAGGGAGGGAGAAAGAAAGAAAGAAAGAAAGAAAGAAAGAAAGAAAGAAAGAAAGAAAGAAAGAAATGGTGGATGGATGACTAAAACCAGAGAAAGAAATAAAAAACATTGCAAAGAAATAAACAAAAGAAAAATAAATAGAAAGAATGGATAGATGGATGGATGGATGGAAGGATGAAAGGAAGGAAGGATGGATGGAGGGAGGGAGGGAAGAAAGGTAGGAAGGAAGGAAGGAAGGAAGGAAGGAAGGAAGACCAAAAACAAGAAATAAAATTTGAGAGATATACAAAGAAAGAAAGAAAGAAAGAAAGAAAGAAAGAAAGAAAGAAAGAAAGAAAGAAAGAAAGAAAGCAAGCAAGCTGTGAGGTGTCTCCAGGGTCATAATGCCCCTCCTTGACTGAATTCAATCTTCATCCAGCATGTCCTGTGGAATGGATCTTAGAGTTTTAAGGTGGAACTCTCTAACACAGGGCTTTCCTATAAGAGAAGGTTCCTTTAAAAGTCAGGAACTCTAAATATTTTGTGAATGTGGTTCTTCTGTAAGAGAGCAAGGGATGGGAGTGATGACATTTATTACATAGTGATTTCATCTGGAATATTAAAGACTAGATGTTCTTTCAGTGTAATCTCTCGCTCCTTGTTACTTCCTCTCTCTCGCAGGTAAGTTACATGTTAGTCTGGGTTCTTCACTGGCTCCTTAAACACACGGATCAGGAGAAGGTTCTAGAAAGAGACTGTGTGAATATGTCTGACTCTCTCTGAGTGCCAGTGACCAGAAAAAGAGGTCAGTTTACTTTTTATTTTACCTGCAAATTACATTATATTTATTTCCAGCAGGTTCATCATTGCTCCTTCCTTCCTTCCTTCTTCACATTTGTTCTTTCCATCTCCTGTTGCTCCATCATTTCTCTGTATTCCCTTCTCCTTTTCATCACCTGTCTGTCTGTCTGTCTATCTCTCTCTCTCTCTCTCTTTCTCAGGGTCAGAGAGTGTAAACAGTGTAGAGTACTGCTGTAGAACTGACTTGGTCAGTGTCAGAGAGAGCCACTCATTAGCATTGCACAGGGCACACACATACACACACACACACACACACACAGACTCTTACACTTCAATGTGACCCCCATTAGTGTCATTGCAAGCAGCACCGTGTAAAATGATTTGTGTGTGTGTGTGTGTGTGTATGTGTGTGTATGTGTGTGTTTGTGTGTGCAGAGAGCAGAACAGTAACTGTAGGTCTGCATGAAGTGGTTCATACTGTGTCTTAATGGAAGTAATGAGCATGCTCACACACACACACACACACACACTTTCTTAGACAACACAAGATTTATTAGTCCAACTAAACAAACCATGGATTGTGTTAATGTCAGTCATTATATTTTACTCCCAGAAGAGGGGTGTGGTCTGACAGTCCTAATAAAGAAGGTTTGGCCTTTGCAAATGCCAATTCTAGTTAAGGAGGTGAAGGAGGTGTGGCCTATGCAAATATCAGTCCTAGTTAACTAGTTAAAGAGGCATGGCCTGTGCAAATGTTGGGTTCCGTGTGGTGTGGCATCTGTGCCTGTTGGTCCTAGTGAAGGAGGTATGGCCTTTGCTTAAGCAGTCCCGATGAAAGAGGCGTGGCCTTTGTGCCTATCAGTTCCAGTGAAGAAGGCATGGCCTCTGTGCAAGCAGTCCCTATGAAGCAGGTGTGGCCTTTGTGCCTATCAGTTCCAGTGAAGGAGGTGTGGCCTATACAAATGTAAATCTCAGTGAAGGAGGTGTCGCCTATGCAAATATCATTCCTAGTTAACTAGTTGAAGAGGCATGGCCTATGCAAATGTTGGGTTCCGTGTGGTGTGGCGTCTGTGCTTGTTGGTCCTAGTGAAGGAGGCGTGGCCTTTGTGCCTAACAGTCCCAGTGAAGGAGGTGTGGCCTCTGCCCAAGTAGTCCCGATGAAAGAGGTGTGGCCTTTGTGCCTATCAGTTCCAGTGAACGAGGCTGGGTCTAAGCAAATGTCAGTCTCAGTGAAGGAGACTTTGTTCTTGCTAGTCCTAGTGAAGGGGGTGTGCCCTCTAAGGTTGTTTTACATCCTTCAAAGCTAACACTGCATATTTTTGTTGAGATTTGATTGAGATTTTAATCTTAACATCTTGACTAACTCAAATTGAAGTAAGCGAGTGCTGTAAATCCCATCTGAACAAGAAAGTCTGTTTAATGAACTGTGAATTATTTATCATTCAGGCTAAATACCGAGTTTGGGTCGTTCTTCATCATCAGAACCTAAAGCACTGAAAACACTTCTAACCATGCAAACAGCCAGAAAGGGTCTCTGAGGTCAGCAAACTGATGTGCAGGGTGAAAGAACATATGCATTCACACTCACACAAACACACATACATACACACATACACGTACACACAGCAGCTGCCGCTGCTTCATCAAGTCGTGCAGTGAGCGATAAAAACAATTAAGGGCTCTAATTACCTCTGTACATCAGATCTCAATATGCTGCCCATTGGTTTGATAGAGTGCACATGAGTTACGAGCAGGCGTAATCAAACAGCTCCATGCAGGAGGGGCAGAAAACTAGTGAATGACCTGCTGTTATGTCTGGCTCACACTGGGGGTGGATAAATCTCTCTAGTCTGTGCTCAATCCATCTCTCTCTTTCTCTCTTCCTCACACACATACAATACTCTGTGCAGTATTTCACACTGACATGCACGTTTATTTCCTGCCGTCTCCCTGAAGGTTCCTCCAAACCTCGCGTCAATAGAGATCAATGGTTATCAAACCTTTAATGCATCGTTTAGTCGATGGGTGTCAGCAGGAGAGGCAGGCAATTGATGAATCAATTTTCAATTGGGGAATTTACAAGAATTTATGCAGCGTTTGCTGTATTACCGTGAGCACAAGACAACAATACGGTCATTTTAGGTTTTTTTTTTGCGAAGACAGAAACGAAATGAAGGGAAATTTTGTCATGGCTTATCATGTTAGATCCATGTCTGAGAATTCATTTTGGTTTACTCAGCATTTACTTTCTCTACATCATGGCCCACAATTGCATCATTTCAAGTACTGGATGGTTTTTTCGCCAAGATGCCAAACCTTTTCAGGAACAAGAAGCTAGTTTTATCAGGTCAAAGTGAAATATAGCGTACATTAGCACAGATTTGGTTATATAACACTGATAAATATAGGAATAAACGCAGTCCGAACAGCTGTGCTACTGGTCGAAGATGCAAATGTCCAGACAAAGCTTCAATCGATAAGCGTACTGTATTTGCGCCATAAGTCTGAGGTAATTTTGCTGATCAAATAGTTTTGGCGGATATTCTGTTTGCCAGGCAGACACTCTAGCCTTAAGGCAAGTTACATCATTCTCCTCACAATCTGTATTCCTGGTTAAAACCGTCCTCGTAGCCTGCGTCCTTGTTTATTGGAAACCACAGCTGCATTAATCCATGGTGATTTATGCAGCCTGGAATCAAACACTCATCAAAGAAGCCTCGCTACAAGGTCTCATGACACGAGCAGTTTTTCTTCAGTTCTTCCGAGCGAGAGCTGCAGAGCCGACGGCGCTGTGCCGCGTGCCTCGGCGGTTCAGTCAAGCGCGGTGGTGCTTTAGAAATAAGAGGAGGTGTTATATTACACAGATAAGAGGAGGAACAAGATAAAGTGAGGGAACGCCACCAGGCCGGGTCCTTATCGTTTAGTGCCTGAACAAAGCCAGAAAGTGAGAGATACCAAAGGTCTGTGTGTATCTGAGCTGCTGCTATGTGTAAAGTCACTACTCAGGAACGACAGCAGGAATGCTTACATCTGTAACACACACACAAACCTTTTTATAAACTATAGGCCAGTAGAAAAAGAATGCACATTGTGGACCAGTCTTGTTCAGATTTACTGCTTAACAATGACAACAGGCCATGCCATGCCACGCCATGCCAACTACACTGACATGTCAGGACGCAATTACAGATAGCATCAGGACTGTAATGCATCACAAGTATTTCCAGACAGTTGCATACGCATCACAGAACCTGATCTCTTGAATGAAGACTAGAACAAAAGTAGAAACTGGGAAAGACGTTCAGTGAAATGTAAATCTTTCCAGAAACGAAGCTGTGATTTCTTGCAGCTTGACATCTAGAGAAATCTACAGAGAAATTGCTTGAAATTTGATTTAAAGGTGGAGTATTGGTGTTATGGTGGCCCTAGTATGAGGTCACATGTTCTTTCTGTGTCCATTGGGTTTCCTCTGCTATTCTTTAACCTCCTAAATACATTCTAGCTTGGTGAATTGGATATGCAAAATTTTCCCTTGGTGTGTGTGTGTGTGTGTGTGTCTGTGGATTGTATGTGTGTGAATGATGCATTCCTGACACCATATTTTGTGAGGATCTGGATTCACTGTGACTCTGACCAGGAGTCTGTTGGTGTGCTGACCTTATACTGTGTTTAATTTATGAAAGGGTTCCTTTTACCATCAGTGTGACTCTTCCAGGTGCTAAATGTCCTAAAACCCCAATTTTCCACTGCTTCCATTTGGCAAAAGTAACCATTTGAAGAAAGTTCAGAGTCATTAGAAAGTGTAATTGAGTCAAGTCAGAACTTTTTTTTAAGACTTGAGGCTAGCCGAGTTATGAAGACATGAAGCAGACATCAAAGGTCTCAAGATGAACACACAGGCAGACGAGGCAATAATCCGGACAGGGCACTTGATTAAGGCTGGAATAAACACAGTAAGAAATAAAGAGTGATGTTTTCTATACAGTGCAGTATAAATATGTCTAGTGTCACTGATATTCTGTAATCTTGCCCTTGCGTCCCTCATGTGCCTGAATGGCGATTTTATTAAGGTCTGCTTTGCCGTTTCATTGAGCGTCTTCATAAGGTTTTTACTCCTCAGAGGCGAAAGATTTGTCCGTGTGCTCACACATAGACACTATGACAAAAAAAGGGAAAAACAACAAAGAAGAAGCCAATATAAAGATACAGAAAGAGACACTGTGCCAGAACAAATCTTCATCCTGAATCTTCTGCCATCTCATGTGGCACTTCCGCACAATAAAGGAAAGAAGAAGAAGAAAAAAAACAATATATAAAAGTCTTGGAAGTGAAAAACCAGCAAAGCAAAGAAGCCGGCAGAGAGCTTTGATGTCTCTGTGTTTGTTTAAGTCTGAATCTGCACATGCAGCGCATCCTAAATTACTTTGCGCTAGGGGTTTTCAAGGGCTGAGCAGATGAAGTGGGTCACTGTTTGTGCTCATTAGGGCCCTGTATTCCTCAGGGTCCCTGTACAGAGTGTGTGAGCTGTGATCTACTCCTGGTTGCTCTGAAAAGCCAAGCTTTTAGAAGAAACAAGTGGAATAGAGGATGAAGGTCTTTATTTGAGGGGGTGGCATCCATTTGAGAAATATTACACACCTTTTAACAGGTCCATCCTATTTCTTCAACATCCTGCATTAATGAAATTACACATGACATCGAGTGACCTTGAGAGAAGTTAGCTGAAGCTTGATCTTCTAAAGCCACGCCTCCAAAACTGGCTAGTGAACATCATGGAGCAAATGGTTATGATTGGTTGGTTGCCACACAGACCAGAGTTTCTCTAATAAGCAGATATTTTTAGATATTCTATTGAAGCTTTATTCAATAAAAGGGGAACATTCACAAAACTGAAAGTCTCACTGGATTTTTTCCAAATGTCTCAGTCCTCTTATACTACAGCAATTTGTGAATGAAACCTTTTCACACGTTTATAATTACGTATAATCTTGTAGAGCGTACCTGAGATGAGTTCCTGTTATCTCTTGAGTTAAATCGCAGATATAAACAGTCATTACCGCACCAGCCTGTCATGTTAGCAAGAAACCAGTAAGATGAAATTCCTCTGTCCTTGTTCCAAATCTCTGACACTAAAGACTCCTTCTATACACTTTACATAAACATCTCCTAATAGAAAGCATCAAAAATAAATCTATCACCCTGAAAATATGTGTTTCTATTCTTTTTTATTATTGGATTTAACTGCAGGCGTTTCAGATCGCAGTTCGTTTATCTTTAAATGGTTTCACCAGATCTTTATGAGAACATTCCTTTACTCTCTCTCTGTCTCTGGAATAGAAGTAGCTAATTTGAGTGCCTCTCATTTTGCAGATCAAGGACTGGAAAGTTTTTCGGTTGGGTCGCTATGTGATGATCAAATTCAGATCCAGGAAGATAGTATTGGCGAGTCGGATGGCCAGACAGGCACTCATGGAAGCTCGCTGTCCTGCAGCCAGAGCCAGAAGCCTGTCATGGTGTAGAACTACAGGATCAGAGTACGAGTATCACCCATCCCTCCTTCCCATGCTTGTCATTCCACTCCCCTCTATCATTCCTCCTCTATTTATACGCCCACCATACATGAGAGTCACATGCCTTTCCTGCTTCTGCCACGCGCCCTATATTTAGCCTCGCTGGTGTTTGGCAGGCCTCTCTGCGTAGAGAGACAGGTGGAGGAGAATTCCCCAGCCAAGCGCCAAGGCTCCATTGCACACAACTGTCTCCCATCAACAGCTGGCTTGAGCTATTATGGAGGATTAGAGTGTGGAAAAACACCCACACTCCCTCACTCAAGCTCCAGGGACGAGACTTTATGCGTAGTGCCTTTGACCTTGACCGGGTGGGACACATTTGTCTGGCTTTCGACACATCTACAGATGAAGACATGAAGCCATGCTAGCTCGAAGGGATTAGGGGACAAACAAAGGATCTATAAATACGGCCCGAAAATTAGACCCGTCTTTTAAAAGTGGATTTAAACACAAGATCTTGTGCTCTAGTGACAGCCACTGAGATTTTTTAATGAGGTTAACATTTATTCGACTGCATCCAGCTGATGGCTTCTCAAGCAGACATAAAGGTTATGAAACAGCTTCGGTATGGCAAACGGAGGCGTTCATTAGCTCATCCGTAATTAAATCAACAATCAAAACAATTAAAATGATTAAAAGACTGACAAACACGACTCGTCCGTGGAGGGTTGGATGATCCTTTATGGACTAGCTGCCACACGAAAAGGGCACGAGCAAAGTTCATCATCTGCCGAGAAAATTCATAAGCTTCTCTGCTCAATGACTGCACGGCTTTTAATAGGAGAAAAGACAGTGGTTGTAAAGCTCGATGGACTGACGCGACACAGTCTGCTAGAGCCTCATCAGCTTTTTCAATGCTGAACAAAAAGGGCTACTGGAAATGTAAAAAAAAAAAAAGAAAGTTGAAAACATGTTTCACAGTTCAGCATTTTTAAGAGAAAAAAGCAGAACATAATTCCGTAAAGCTGATACAGGATACTGGATCTAGAATGTTCTGGAATCTATTTTGTGAGCTAGAATTAATAGAAAAATTACCTTGAGCTAGAGCTGCCTAGCAGACCCCGCTCTATTGTTTTAGCATTAGGTTTAAAAGCAAACCTCAGAAGAGCACCATTCTCATTAAAGCATCAGAAATGCCTTTAAATTGACTTTGAATCGCTGTACATTTACACAAACATACTAATGTGGTAATCAATAAACAACCAACGAAAGCTTCATTTGCATAATGCAAGCTGGCCTGGGCCAATTTTCATCGGTTATTAGAGTGACATTAAAGCCTACACCCAGCTGTCGTTAAGATCGTTTATAACATGTGTTCCTCGTATGTAGAGCAGGTGCTATATTCCCAGCCGTATACGATAACGATCGGACTCGTTCTCCATGTGTGGCTCATACGAATGACGGATATAACCAGTCGCTATGACAAATGTTAGAGTGAGAGAGAAAAAAAAAAAGAAAGACTGCTGCGTAATCCGCTAATAAATGTCTTACACCAATAGCTCAGTTTCTTATTCAGCCCAAATGAGGCTATCTAGCACTGCGTTCATATAGCATGCTGTTAGAAGAAGTCCAGAAATGCCCCAGCTCTGTCTGAGCCAAACTTCCAGACGCTGGAACTCAGCGTGAGACATCATATTCATAATATTGACTGTCGGAGCAGAGATAGAAAAGCAAACAGTGTGGTGTTGTGTCTCTTGTCACCTTGTCGCTCTCAAAACAGGGCTGAAAACGGGGACACTGGAGTGTTGTGGGCTTTGATGTCAGATGTGAGGAAGCGCAGCGCTCCTCAGGAGGTGCAGACTGAAGAAGCGAGCGAGGGAATAGAATACTGTATGATAATACAGGTGAGAGACCTAGAGGATTAATACAGTACTTACAGGATTAGGGAGGAGTGTATGGTTCAACTTGTGGTCCAGATATTTACTTTTTATTATTATTTATTTATTTATTTATTTATTTACTTATTTATTTATTTATTTATTTACTTATTTATTTATTTATTTATTTATTTATCTGGGTGGTCACTCAAGTGGTTAAGGCTCTAGGTTGTTGATTGGAAGACTGGGGTTCAAGCTGCCACCACTGGGCCCTTGAGCAAGGCCTTCAACCGTCCCCTGCTCCAGGGGTGCTGCATCATGGCTGACCCTGTGCTCTGACCCCAACCTTCCAAGTAATGTATATTTACCAAATAAAGGCTACATTTGTGCTTTTTTTTAACACAAATATGTAATTTGCGAAGGTCCAGATTCATAAAATACCTTCATAAATGTCCTTACAAACGCTCCAGATAAGCAACTATAGCTTCCAGTAACATAAAAGTATTTAGAAAAGCAATCAGCGTCCCAGTTAAAAATCAGAGATGCTTCAATTCGCAATAACAAAGAAAATTAGAATGAGAGCATTTGCTTACTCAAAAGGCATGAATCTAATGCATTCACATGTTGGGTACGAATCTGGTTAGGTTTGTTTTGACGCCAAGAGTGAGAACAGATGCTCAGTCTCTCAGCACCAGTCAAGGTCAGTCAAGGTCTTTTGAAATTCAGTGCATTAACAATGCTGACAATAAAGTGGATATATCAGATATTTAGGGAGGACATTATCAACTTCCTTCATACACACACGCACACATTGCATAGGAACGTTTTTGGTACACTGCAGGTGCAGCTAAGCAAGCTAGGTGGAACTGCATCCTCCAGACATTAAATAAACACCGCAAGCAGGTTTTCATCTACAGGAATCAGAACGGATGGATTTATCCGAGGCTGAGGACTAAAACAAACAAAAAGACAGAGCACTTTGAACGTGGAGATAGAAAAAGTGTTATATAAAAAAAACAACAAAAAAAAACAAAGCCTGCCTGTATGAGGAGATATAGAAAAAGGAAGGAGAGGGCTGGAGGAGAAGAATGAATTTCTGGGGCCTTCGCTGACAAAAGCCAGCAGGTGACACATGGGGAACTGCCTTAAAGCTGAAGGCCGCTCTAAAAATACCATGACCCTTACACCAGATGCAGCGCTACTACATACACACACTCATACCACAGCATGTGGCACACATTCCTACCAACTGCTCGACTGGCACTTAGTCACACAACCTGAAAATGCAGCTTGTTCTTTATACGAGAGTTCCCCTCTTTGATTTAAGGTCTGGCATGGCAGATTTCCCCAGCACACTGAGTCAGAAGCCGGGGCATCCAGGGCTGGAGCTCTGAGAGCACAGGCAGCACTGTGGCATCAAGACACGGGAGAACCCAAAGCAACCATCTGGGTTCCTGCCTGCCAATTTTCAACAAGGAGAGAAAAGCTAGAGTGCTCTAAGGGGGAACTTGATAATGGTATAGATGCAAAGAGAATCCAAATGTCTTAATTCATCCAGTCTGGAGGACTTTATGTGGTGTGCAACATATCTAATAGCTATCTACAAAGCTAGCTATCTAATGGGATATGTTTAAGGTGCTGGACTACTGATCAGAAGGTTGTGAGTTTAAATCCCAGGGACACCAAGCTGCCACTGGAAGCCTCAGTTGCTTAGTTGTATGAAATGAGACAAAATGTAAGTCAGCCTGGATAAGGGCATCAGCCAAATGCCATATATGTAATGCAACAACAGTGTCATGTCTAGATTTGGTGCCCACTGTAGCCTCAAATGCATGTTCCTGGATGATCAAAGTAGACCCCAAGAACCTCTTTTTTACTGTAGTAGTGCATCTGGATCAGGTTTCACCATGTAGTAGTTTCTTGAGATGCTTTTCTGCTCAGCATGGGTGTAAAGAGTGATTATTCAAGTTATCATAGCCAGTATGGGTGAGTCTGTACCAAGGATAGCCTCAGATTCTTATTCTTGGCTGTCAGGAATGAATCTCAGTGTGAAGCCATCAATGTGTAGACCTCAAGGTTCGATATTTGTGCAGTCTGAGATGCTTTTCTCCTCACCATGGTTGTAAAGAGTGGGTATACAAGTTACCGTAGCCAGTGTGGGTGAGTCTGTGCCCAGAATATCCTTAGATTCTTGTTCTTGATTGTCAGGAATATATCCTAAAGTTCAATGCTTTGCACGTTCTGAGATGTGTTTCTGCTCAGCACAGGTGTAAAGAGTGATTATTTAAGTTACCATAGTAACAAGTCTGTGCCCATGATATCCTGAGATTCTTGTTCTTGGCTGACAGAAATGGATCCCAATGTAAAGCCTATAATGTGTAGATCTCAAGGTTCAACATTCATGCAGAGATACTTTTCTGCTCACCACAGTTGTTCAGGTACCATTGTGGGGGAGTCTGTGCTCATGATAGCCTCAAATTCTTGTTCTTGATGGTCAGGAATATATTCCAAGGTTCAATGTTTTGCACATTCTGAGATGCATTTCTGCTCAGCACGGGTGTAACGAGTGGTTATTCAAATTACTGTAGCCAGTTTGGCTGAGTTTGCGTTCATGATAGCCCCAGAGTCCTGTTCTTGGCTGTCAGCAACAGATCCCAATGTGTAGCCCCTCCATCTGTAGACCTCAAGGTTCGATATTTGTGCAGTCTGAGATGCTTTTCTCCTCACCACGGATGTAAATAATGATTACGTGAGTTACTAGATCCTTCATGGCAGCTCAATACGGCATGGTCATTCTCCTCTGATCTCTCTCCTATTCCGTCAACAAGCTTCTGTCTGCAGAACTGCTGCATACTTGATCTCATTATGTTTGCTTGTTTTTTTCTTTTTTCACAATTCTGTATATACACTAGAGATTATTGTGCCTGAAAAACTCAAGCCAGCTTGTCTGGCACCAACAGTCAAAATCACAGAGATGACTGTCTGATGTTTGATGTAAGCATCAAGCTCTTGAGCTATATGACTTTACAATACACATTGTGTTACTTCCACCTGATTGGCTGATTGTATAATTCTGTCATTGAGCTTCCTGAATGAGTTTCCAGAAGATTCTGTAGTTTTAAAGTCTTCAGAAGTTTTTAGGTCAGTGGATAATTCCACAAATCTTATTTCAAAGTTACTTCTTCATGTTGTTACTCTATCTATGCAATCGGTTTTTTTTTTATCGTTTTTCAGAACTGGAAAACTGGAGAAAGGTGATCATTTTTCTTCTACCGTTATATCACATCATGTTTATATAACATGACTACAAAAAAAAAGCTGCTTTCCAAAAATCCCAAAGCTGGTGTGATTGAATTTGTCAGGACGTGTTTTTATAAAGCAGTAAGTGAAACATCCAGAGCGTGGAGGTTTGTAATAATGCGGAAGTCTCAAGTGGTTGAATTTTGGCTTGACAGGCAGCTGTGTTCACACCTGAAATTGGCAGCTACATTGGCAGTGGGCATCTGGCAACCTCATGAAGCCTCTGCTCTCCACAGAGAAGTCAGCTCTTCGCTTCTCTTCACTAAGCCTCGGTCCCTGCTCGGGGACAGAGCCTGATGCGGATTGTGTGCTCTCTCTCTCTCTCTCTCTCTCTCTCTGCCGCTGTCACGTTACGAAAAGCAATCCGTCCTGCCGTCGCTGCCAATATTCGATCTCCCATCATCCTGCTGGCAGTCGGATGCCGGCCTCGGGCCACAAACTCAAGATCTTCCACACAGCTAACTTACACTGACACGAAACCACACTCTTTTCTCCCTCGCTGCACACGCATTTTGTTCTTTCTCACCCACGTACCGAGAGAAGATGGCCGATCACATCAGGAATCCAGGCTGCTAGCAAGAAAACAACTCAGCTCTCACTAAAGTTTGTGTGTCTTGTCAGTTGTGTTTCATTTCTAGTAAACTCTGAGGTAGTCCTGGCTTCAGCTTCTGAAATAAAAATAAATACTCTTTTTTTTTCTTTTTAATAATGATGTGAGATTCAGTGGTCAGTGCTGCTGTGTGAGTGTGTGTGTGTTTTCCGAGTGGTCTCCGGCTGTGTCCACAGCCTTCATGTCATTCATCAAATCTGGCCTTGTGTACATAATTAAAACTGTTTGTTTACAAAAGCTTTCTTTTTAACATCAGTCCAACAGTGAGACGCAGAACAGATTTCATTTTTATTTTTGAAATAAAAATGCTTGTGCGAGTGTGTTTTTACTTTTTTTTTGTTTTAATAATTTATGAAAATATATAATATAAATATATATAAATATATATATATATATATATATATATATATATATATATATATAATACATCATCCTTCCATGCTGGAGTCTATCCCAAAGGACTCAGGGCACGCTGTGCCCTGAGACACACACACACACACACACACACACACTCAGTCTACTTCATATGACTTTTTTTTTTACTGGAGGAGAAAACCAGTGTATCCAGAGAAAGCCCATAAAGAACTTGGAGAACATGCAAACTCTGCATACAGGATGGAGGCAAGAATCAACCCCCTAGAGCCCAGAGGTTCGAGCTAAACTAAGCCATCATATCCCTGTCTTTCCATTATTGTACTCTGTGCTGATACTTTAATCCAAAGCCACTTACAACCGACACAACCAAGCAATCAAAGGCTAAAGCTCTTCCTCAAAACCCCATCAGCGGCACCTCAGTGGTGCTGGGATTTAAACTCACATCCTTCTAATCAGAATCGTCTGAGAAATCTGACAACCTGACTCTCCACAGTATTACAAGCGTGTTGCTAGGATATCAGTGACTAACCAGGCCTATCAGACATCCAGTGTTTAAGAAGCCAAATGTTCAGCGAAGGCTGTTGGACCTAAATATAGCCTAGTGTTAAGAGCCACCAATCGTCCACTCGGAGATTAAGACTCACCGGTCTAGCGTTTCCACGGCAATTAGTCCAGTCTCTAAAACACAGAGACCCATCAGACATTGAAATCATGGCTCCTTAGAGGCGTAAGAATATACACAAACACACTTGACTAGAATGGAAATCTCCCCAAACCAGCAGGATTAACGGCCTGTGAGATGCGATATCCTCTGCACTCTTAATGCTGCCTTCATCGGCCAATCGCTTAGCCAGTCAGCGCTTCAGAGTCCCGGGCATAATTAGATGATATCCAAAACTAATCCATTTGCTCTGCTCTTTAGTCACATACTCAGCGCAACACGGCTACACAAACACCGGAAAGATTGTACTAAAAGTAGATTTTTTTTCTCCAGCGGAAAAGACCTTAGAGATATTTTTATTTCTTTTGTTTACTTGTGAATATGGTCAATAGTTTGGACAATAGATCAGCAGTGGCTATTTTGTGCACAGGTGCAGAGAGTGAAAAAGGAAAAAATGCGAAACGTCATACGTTCGTGTGAGTTTTACAGCAAACAAGAGTGGGTTATGACCTCAGGACCAAGTTCTGAATGTGATTTCTTCAACACTTCTTTCCTTGCTGTTGTAAACAGCTCTGAAAAATCAAACGGTTATATTAATGAATGCTTTGTAAAGTGTTACTGTTTCTATAGGAACGGCTCTTTCAGCTGTACAAGATTTCTTTCGTTTATTTATCAGATATTGAAGGAGTCTACAGTGTTATTTTTCCATCCGAGGAAAGGAAATGTTTCTCATTAACCTTAAAGTTATTGTCATTTTATTTTTTCCTTTTAGATAATATTTCATTAGACTATTTCATTTCATAAATTCAATCCAAACAAATCCATAAAAAGACAAATGAGACCAACCGTTCATAGAAAAAAGTAACGGCACCCTATAACATGAGGAAGAGTAGCACTGTGTTTATCATACCTTGGAGGTAAGTAATGACATCATTTCCGAATCCAGGACATGGAAAACAAAATTTGATTTCTCAATACAAAAGTGTGTTTGTTTCATAAGTAATAAATAATTTTTAAAATGAATTTTTACCTGTTTTTTGCCTTGGATCATGTTTTATTTATTTATTTTTTCAGACACATAAAGCTTGCTAACTAGCATTGAAATGAATAATTATGAATAAATAAATAAATAAATAAATAAATAAATAAATAAATAAATAAATAAATAAATATATTTATTATAAAGAATTATATTAATTCATTAATTTTCATTTTATGCTAGTGAGTGTGTTTCTATTATTTTTCCAGTTTTAAATTATACTAAAAATGAATGTAAAAAATAATTTATAAATATCTATATAATATAATATAATATAATATAATATAATATAATATAATATAATATAATATAATATAATATAATATAATATAATATAATATAATATAATATAATATAATATAATATAATATAACATGAGGAACAGTAGCACTTACTTTGTAAGTAGTAACAAGTAGCAACAATGGCAACAAGCTAAGCATAAGATAATAGCAAGAAGTGTTAGCAACAAGCTAGCTGGCTAATGTTGGTGCTAACTAACATCATGATGATGTTGATCTCAAAACAGCATTTGGTATATTCAGTGTTATAGAGTTAACCAAGTACTGTGTACTTTACTGTTATAAACTTATTTAAATGTGGAGAAGGAGACTGTACACTGTTCACAGAGAGAGCGGTCATGTCGTTATGACATCAATTCGCAATCCGAGTTGAAATTTTAGGATGAAGGGAAGTGTTTTCATGGATTCTAGGCGGGGAATTTTAACTTTAGTGTTAGAGTTTAGTCACCAGTCATTTTTTAGCTCTCTGTGAGGTTTATGCCACCTTGACCATTTCTGGCTGTCTGGAAATCAGCATCATACTCACATGAGTACAAGTGCTAGTGAAACTTCATGAACACATGAATTTGTAATACAGCTTGAACTACAAAATCACACACAGCTTTCAAAAGGAAAAAGAAAAATTCCCTGGCACTTGATTTCCAGCACACACCCTACATGCTAAGCTAAATGCTGAGACAGAAGCTGCTACTTGGCATGGAGCTTTGTTCGAGCTTCCTTCTTCCTGATTCAGCTGTAATATGTTTTGAAACTAATAGTGTGAGACGGATAAAACACTTATGCCTACGGGCCAATCTTAGGAATCACCGCAGCCCGGTTAAGTGATGACACTGCAGCAGTTTCGGCTAAACAGAAAGCTGGCAGGATGCAGAAGTATGTACACCCTCTATCATAGATTATATTGAGATGAAGATGTAGCCACAATACTCAGGGATACAGTGGAACCTCGGCATACAGATGCCCTCACTTATGGATTGTTGCCTTAACAAATTGTAAGCTGTGCGTACGTTTGGGAGCCGTTTGGAAAGAGTCAACCCACGATACCAACGTTGCCTTCAGCAAAAGCTAGGTGATTTTTCGGGCGTTTTTTGTTGACAGATTGATGGCATGGGTGGTCTGTTCTATTTTTAGCCCAAGCTTGGTGGCATGACTTCCTGTGAGGACCCTTGACATGGAATGCTTGGCTTGGGTCAGTTCTTTGTAAGCAGCCATACAGTTTACATACGCTTCATATTGGTTATATTTTTGGGTGGCTGAAACGGATTATCTGCATTTACATTATTTCTTATGGGAAAATTCGTTTCACAATACAAGTTTTCCCCTTAAGAACTCGCCTCCAGAACCAATTAAAATGTATGGATGTATGTATGTCGAGGTTTCACTGTAATTAGCTTTGCGGCTTAGTTACTAAAACATAAAACTGTTGATGTATTTTTTTCATTAGAGAAAATTTTATTTAGCTCTGTTAATGTTTAAACGCTGCCTCTTATAACATTAGACAGATTTTAAATGAGTGAATTAGCTAGCTACGTGTAAGCTAAGAATGACTGAACAACATACAGGCTAAGAGCTTCTATTTTCACTTACCTAGCGTCATCTGCAGCAAATTTTTGGATGCGTAGTATCACGAAATTGATTTTCGTATCATTTGTTTCCAAGTATCATTTGTAATGACACCTTCCTAGACTAAAATGACGAAGGTAACGTAAAAAAAAAAGAAAAAGACAACAATAAACTAAATTCCGCTGCTTCAGTTAGCGTTAGCTCTAGAACATAAATAAATAGTCCACACAGACATGCTATACAGAACAGCGAGGTCGAACAGACAGCATAATTATGCAAAGCTGTGTGTTAGAACTGTTCAAATTAAATATGACTGCAAACCATGAGTAGCGACATATGGCTACGTAGCTGCGTATATCCGGAAATGGGACATCTGGAAGAACATTAATGAGGACAGAACTGAAAAATGGCGTCATGCAAGAAGTAAAGAAGGAAATACTTCAGAGTTTGATGAAGAGGTGCTACTATAATCGCCATGGAGACGATTTCTTATATTTTCCTCTAACAGCATGGCCTGAAGTGTTTCATTCGTCTTATGTATTAAATGAACAAATTATTCATGAAGCAACGACATGTCATCCTTTTTATCTGTTTATATTTACCGTTGAGGTTGTGGATCATCAGCCAGACAAGCTAGTTCCTGTTATCGCTAATTTTACCAGCAGCTAATAACAGAGAATAAAAGGAGAAAATGCAACAAAAGTTACAGCTCCGACACTGGAGATTTCTTCTGAGGGAACATTTTAGGAAAATCCTTCAATTCATACCCAAATCAATTCAAATCAAATCGATATAGGAAGGCAAATAAGATTAGACTGGACTAGATAAAAGTATTGGCACCCTGTAATAAATTATGAAAGAAGAGTAGCTATGTGTTTATGGTACAAAAAAGGGAAAAAAGAAAGAAAGAAAAAAAAATAAATAAAAAGATAAATAAAAATTAAAACATTAAATTACTTATAATAAAAATAATAATAATAATAATAATTAAATTACTACTACTACTAATAATAATAAATACACCAAGATAGTTCCTGTTATCACTAACGTTATGAACGAGAATAAATGCAGTTTGTTACTGAGGAACTGCAAACATCTACAGCTTTAACACTAGAGACTCAAATAATTAATAAATAAATATTTTCTTACACAAAAATCTCACTGTATCAGTAATTATTCCATTACATTTTAATTCCATAAACACTCCAGCATCCCGCCCGATATCTGCTGCTTATAAACTCTCTTGCTCTTGTGATGTTAGGATGTTTGCCTTGAGAGTGACAACAAAAATTCACTTGCCGTGTTGCCACAGAAACGTACACTTACAAGCCAACCCGCGTGAGCCGCCTGTTACGATTTTTAGCGGGACGACAAGCTCCGCCCACTTGGTTTCAGCGTGACCCCTTTTGAAATCCCTTGGATGGTAATTATAGCACGGCCCCTAAATTAAGAGGTCCTTTACTAGGGAAACAGGAATGTCTGTTTACACACACACACACACACACACACACACACACACACACTGAACTAAAACAGCACCAGCTCTTCTCCCATAATGGAATGTATTCATCAGATCCTTTTTAGTAACCTCCTCAGTTTACTCTGTATTCTAAATTTATTTCAGCTGAATTCTTGCTTCTGATTGGTCAGAAGGTGCATTTTCTATAAAGGCTGTAGTCCAGATTCTGATTTCACGAATATCTAATCCATATTTGGGGGATTTGTATGGCATGGAAATCTGTTTAAAATGTTGGACTGTTGCTATGGTAACGATTTGTGTACATGGTAATTGTGTAACTTTTATGGAAGGAGTCTCCAGTTTCAGTGCTTTGTAACTTCATGGTACGAGCTTTTACGTTTAATGGGACTGATTTCTGGGTTTCACAACATTAAAAGTAACTATAATCGGATAAAAAGTATGATATGATGTTATTTAATAAGTATGTTTAATATATGCATGAAAGTTTTAAAACTAAATTTATATAAGGGTAGTTGTATGTCATGTTTGAATTATTGAATAATTAGCATTCCAGACACTTGTGATTTGGGTGAACTACTGTATGAACATCTGGAATTCGTGCAATTTGTTAGTGGTGTTGGTGTTTCTGTTCCAAACACACTTCTTCATTGTCGTTGAACTTCACACACATTCCCAAATTTACACCACTTCAAAATAATTTTGTGTTGCTCAAAAGTCAAGCTCCCATTTTCTTTGCCGCTCTTCTGATGGTCACATGATGGCATCGACGAGGGTCGCATCTTTAGAGGAAACATGATACTACACACTGCTGCCCTAATTCAATTTTTAAAAAGGGCATAGATTACATCTGTTGAAGTGTGTAAACTTTTTTGGGCCCCTCTGTATATATAGGAGAAGTAGTCATGGTCACAGTAACAGCGCTTCATCATCATCATCATCATCATCCTGTCGTTGCTGACTTTCCTATACCAGCACAGCACACATTGTTCGATTCACTTCTTAAACAATTCAGAAAGATACCGTGACATTCATTTGACACACCGAGACCCTGCCCCAAATGCACCAGAACAACCTTTTGAGTGCAAGAAGGCTAACAGAAAGAAAAAAAAAGACAGAGAAAACTGAGAAGCGAGTAGCTTTTGCGAGGAGCATGAATCAAAACATAACCCGACAGCTCCAACACTTTGTCTGCGTTTATCGTGACAAACGCTAACCCTTTTAAAGGTGTGACACCGCTGGAGAGAAACAACTCGGCAGACGCATTTCATGCGGCAAATGAGTTCACTTCTGCTCGAGTGAGAATCAAAGAGCAAAAGCGAGGGAGCAGACGGCGGTGAGCGCCGCCTCCGCTCTCTACTGGATTACACACACACACACACACACAGGCGTTGAGACGGAGACACAGAGAGACGGAGAACAGTCGCATAATTTCACTTCCATTCCAAGCACAATGGCAGGTTTAGCCTCCAGCCCCTGACACTTTTACCTCACTGTTAAACATGCACCTGGAAAAAAAACAAAAAAAAAACAAGGAGGGCAACATTCAGCAAATTCTTCTTTGATTTAGAGTATAAATTGTTTAAATATCATTTCTTGGTGAAACAATAAACCATGTGATACTTAAAAACACCCTTTATGCCACAGCACTGCTGAATTCTTCAGTCTGATTGGACAGAAGATGTTGATTCTTATTCATACTTATACACAGATATACATTTAATAAAAAAATAAAATAAAACAAATAAATAAATAAATAAAAATAGTAATTGTTGCGTAAGTTTCTGTAAGAAAATATTTGTGGAATTATATTTTATTATATATGTACATGATATACTATGAATATTTCTATCATAAATTATTTATTTATTTATTTTGTTCATCCTGTTTTCTAAAATGAATAAAACACTATTAGAAAATAATCATCTTTGGTGTGTAACAGAAGGCCCTTAATTCAGTCCCTCCAGGAGTTTTTATTTTTTCTTTTCTTTTTTTTTATTTTATTTAATTATTTTTTTCATTATTTTATTGTTACAGCTACATTTTTGTTTTCAAAAATTTGGTACAGAAAACTACTTGAACTGGCAAAATCACAAGCCCAGGATTCTTCTTTTAAACTCTTCCCACTGAAGACACATCTGTAATGACGTTTGATGAGAGCTCTACTCATGAACACGTGTCGTGATGATGTCATGCGACGCGACACAACTCGGACTTAATCTGAGCAAACACCTCCCACTCAATTTTGCTTGATTTCTTTTGTTTTTCAATCCTAGTTTGAGATAAAAAAAATAAATAAAAATAAATAAATAAATAAATAATAATAATAATAATAATAATAAATAACTTCTTTTTTTTATTTTAAATTCTTATAAATTCTTCCTCTTCTTCTTCTTATTATTATTATTATTGGCAAGAATTACAACTTTGAAATATGAGTGTTCTTATACTTTTGACTTTATATATTATAGTACAGTTACAGTTTCTCTTGCGTAAGATTTCACCCTCCTGCTGAACATTTCCACCTTTAGTAATGTTACACCCTGGAACTGGAACTGGCTTAACTGTGTTTACTGACATGTCTATCACGTGGAGATGCAATTCCAGGGTCGATACTTGCTACAATCACCGTTGTATCAGTCATCAATTACAGCGGCAACTCTATCAGCTTTACACATCTGGATCCTGATGTGCCTGCACAATTTTTCTCTCTGTCAGATTGGATAGAGGTTGTTAGTGAACAAGCCTTGACACAGATGCTCGGTCAGATTGAGGGAAGGTTCTTAGGCTTTTGAACGACTCCTGGGCAGTAGGATAAGGTTAAACAGGAACAGGGTTTCTTTTAGGATTGTTCTAGATCCATCTTTACCTTGATCATGAGCAGTTTCTCAGGCCAGTGCTAATAAAAAGCATAAACTTAACATGGCACTACCACCACTGTGCTTTACTGTGGGATGGTGTCCTCACAGCAAGGAGCAGTGATGAGTTTCCACCAAATGATTCAATCAACTACTCCCCTTGGTTCCAGTTACTCCAATTTGATGGACAGATGGAGTTCAGTAATAGATAGCTATATTTGGGATTATTTTGAGATCACATAACACACAAGCCAACTCCATTCAAGTAATACTGTGTCTTCTAATAAAGACCATACTTACCGAAGCATTTCACAGCAAAATAGTGAATTACTTTATGAATTTTCACCTTAAGTATTGAAATATTGCATGAAATTTGCATCAGCATATGAAGCATTTTCAGCATATGAAAGTACAGTTCTATTTTTAGCCCAAGCTTGGTGGCACGACTTCCTGTGAGGACCCTTTGCTGTAAAATTTGCAGTACAAATTGCAGTACAAATTTTCACATCAAAAACCGCCTCCAGAACGAATTAAATTCATATGTAGAGGTTCCACTGTATATTTTTGTTATATAATTTAACTATAAATTCTGTACAGATCTGATATAATGCCATTTAAACCCCATTTCATTTTAATGTGACAAAATCCGTAAAGGTTTCAAAGGGGTAAATACTTAACTGTACGCAGGACCCTATACATGTTATGCTTATTTTCTTTTTACTTTTTTTTAATTAAAGAACAGAAAAGCACAATGATTTCATTTTTAAAGAAAGTGCAAACTACAATAAATAAAATAAATAATAAATATTTCTCTCTTTTCTGTTATGCTGGATAGAAAATGAGAACAGCCTTTGGAAAACATTTATTGATGTTTTATCAATTAACTTAACAATTGTCTGTGTCAACAAAAGATTTCCATTAATAGAAAGTGAACCATTTTTTCCTCTCAGTACTGAGAATTATCGAAAAATTCTCGTTCGTGGTAATCACACGTACACTTTAGGTGAAGAGAACAGAAAGCATGTTGAATGATGCTTGTGTTTTGAAATGTTATTTCTGCCGATGTGCAGGAAAGTAAACAAGTAGAAATTGGGAGAGAAAAATATCTCCATGGTAAAGTGAATAACAGCAGGGGTGTGCAGTTTTAGGTACAAGGTGAAGCAGCCTTCCTGTTAGCATCCTGTGGTTTATTAATTTCCCGTAACAGCACATGCTGTAGTGTTTTATATCGCTTATAGAACAGCAAATTGCCTGAAACCTGAATATTAAATCTAGACTTATCATTTTTGGGGGATAGTGCTCTTACAGCAATGAGCCGTGATGAGTTTCCACCAAATGCTTCAATCAACTAATCACCTGGTTAGCAGTCACTCAAATTTGATAGACAGATTGTTTTTTTTTTCAAATTTTGAGATCACATGACACACAAGATAACCCCATTTGAGTAATATTGCATCTTCTAACGGAGACAGAATTCCGAGCCTGGAAATTTGATCTAGGTTTTCTATTTTTTAACTTTTGTATTTTTCTATTTTTTTTTCAACAACTTTTTTTCCTAGCCAGAGATAATCTGTTCTGACCCCTGTTCTGGATATCCCCCATTAGCTGACCTGCACTTTAAGCTTTCCTGAGTCTGTATCTTGACATACAGAAAAAAAAAACCTAAGTTTTACAGAAAAACTCCTCCATCTTGGAAACATTCAAGTCACAACAAAACACTAGAGACTCCTTTCCAAAAATGCTAAATAAATATCCTTTTCATACAGCTACAGAATTTAGCAGACACCATTATCCAGAGATACTTACATTTTACAGAACTGAGCAATTAAGTGTTAAGGGCCTTGCTCAAGGGTCAGAAGTGGCAGCTTGGTGGACCTGGGATTCAAATTCACAACCTTCTGAGCAGGAGACCAACACCTTAAACACCAAGCTACCACAACCCTTACATAACAACTCACTATGCCAATAAATAAAACAAATTTATCCAACAACAAATCTTGTATGATCTGTTACTATGGAAACAATAACATATTACTGTGGAACCTCGGCATATGAATTTAATTTGTCCTGGAGGTGAGTTCTTAATGTGAAAATTTGTATTGCCATGTTTATTTTCCCATAAGAAATAATGTAAATGTAGATAATCCGTTCCAGCCAAGCAAAAATATGTCCAATATTCCCAATACGAAGTGTATGTAAACTGTATGGCTGCTTACAAAGTACTGACCCAAGCCAAGCATTCCATGTCAAGGCTCCTCACAGGAAGTCGTGCCAACAAGCTTGGGCTAAAAATAGAACAGATCACCCACGCCACCAATCTGTCAACAAAAAAACACCTGAAAAATCACCTAGCTTTTGAACGCATGCCGAAGGCAATGTTGGTATCGTGGTTGACTCTTTCCAAACAGCTTTCACTGGCTGAAAAAAACATCGTAAAATTTGTGAACTCACTTCGGTTCTCTTTGCTTGGCTTTCCACTGACGCTAACAAGTTTTGAACGGCTCCCGGACGTACGCGCTACTTAGCCGGCATTCAGTTCGGTTCGGTTCTTTCATATGCCAAAAATGCTACATATACCAATGCAAATTTGTTGCAAAATTTCAATTCTTAAGGGCGAAAATTCATAAGGGAGGGCATTAGTATGCCGAGTTTCCACTGTAGATCATGTGCATTGGTGTTGGATCACATTCTGACCAATCATAATCCAGAACATAACAGCACTTTGTTTGTTATCCAAATGTATTCCATTTCATTTTATGTAGCAAACAACAAACTTCGAAATAAGTGCTTTGGTTCTTTGACTACACATGAAGCAAAACTGCTTGATAGTTTGTCTCGTGTCTCTTGCCTGCTGTGAGCGCTGGCCTTAACACGGCACTGGCGAAGAAAGCCGAGAGAGCCGCAGCGGGGAAGGTCAAGAGGACGGCACTCTCCAACAGAGCATGAAGGCTTCGGGGCCCTCAATACATCCAGGCAGCCAATAAAACCCACAGAAAATATGAGGCACATCATACAGCACTTCACAATAAAATCATCCGCAGGAAAAATATCCCTCTCAGCCATCATTTCCCCCAAACTCTCAATAAAGTTCTCAATATGTCCAAGGATAAGCCTTGAGAAATTTCAATAAGGATAACGGATTGTAAAAAAAGAAAAGAAAAGAAAAGAGAGGCAACATTATAAAAGAAAAAAACGTTATTGCTCTGAAATACAGTCTCGTATACAGCTATTCCTATAAAACGGATGTTTTTAGTCATTTAAAAAGCCTATTAAAATAATGTCAACACATCCGTATTCTCTAGATAGGCTGAGCTGGGATCAATGCATCCACACCCCATAAACTCAAACCTCTTCATCTATCTGCGATCCAATCCTTTTTTTCCCAGACAAGAATCTCATTGCTTTTAATTATATATTTCCCGCGGTATTGACCTATACTTCACCATCCGGGATGTCACATCATTAAGAGCCAGCGAAGTTTGAAATTGGTCAATATATTTCACAAATGACCTCCAGAGAAAATCTGCCTCGCTTCCTCAGCAACTTCATCCCCCACTATTCAGAGTAGAGGGCGATGATTACAATAATGTCCTCCCAAATCCTTCCTGTTTTCTCATGTGGAGGAGAGAGGGGATGTCGGCGAGGAATAATTCATTACAAAGGACAAACAGTGGACGCTTTACACGGTAGCTACATCTACCTAACGCTTCAGATTCCCTCCATTCAATGAAATGTCCATTCACTGCGATAAGATAGCCAATAAAAATAAAACAATAATAACAAAACAACATAAAAGGGTTTCATCTTAAAAGTTTTGGCACCCCTCTCTCAGCTTCCAGCTCTTAGTAAAATATGCTTTTTTGATTGTAGCAGATGTAGCACTTCTTAATACATTGTGTAACCTCATCTTGCTAAATTATGAGAAATTACCTCTTTTTTTAGACATGAGCTGGGAAAGACTGTCAGACAGAGACCAAGATAGACAGAGCAAGAGAGAAAAACACACAGAAAAGCAACAGCATTGTGAAGCAATGTGTAATTTTCCAAATTTGCCATGAAGCCTCCTCCTCAAATGGCTTCTACAGGAGTTCAGCAGTCAGTCATGTTTCCTTATTATGAATAACACAATAACTGTATCTGGCTCCAAATATATGTACAGGATCTAAATATGACTTTAACCTGAAGGAGGTGTGGCCTAAACTGAGCCACTAGGAACTCATAAACACTGTCATGGTTGTCAGCAAGGTGTGTGAATGAAATCTGCCTAAGAATAATGGGGAATAATGGGGTGCAGTAATTGGCCGGGAATGATGGTGTGCAGTAATTGGTCGGGAATGATGGGGTGCACAAATTAGTCGGGAATGATGGGGTGCACAAATTAGTCGGGAATGATGGGGTGCAGTAATTGGTCAGGAAGGATGGGGTGCAGTAATTGGTCGGGAATGATGGTGTGCAGTAATTGGTCGGGAATGATGGTGTGCAGTAATTGGTCGGGAATGATGGTGTGCAGTAATTGGTCGGGAATGATGGGGTTCAGTAATTGGTTGGGAATGATGGGGTGCAGTAATTTGTCGGGAAGGATGGTGTGCAGTAATTTGTCGGGAATGATGGGGTGCAGCAATTGGTTAGGAATGATGGGGTGCAGTAATTTGTCGGGAAGGATGGTGTGCAGTAATTTGTCGGGAAGGATGGTGTGCAGTAATTTGTCGGGAATTATGGTGTGCAGTAATTGGTCATTGGGAACAATGGTTATAAGCACTTGGTCTTGCTGATTGTAAACAACTGTCATCATTGATGTAATTGGGAACACTGGTAACCAGTGATTGGTTGCTGGGAATGATGGTGACCAGTGATTGGTCACTGGGAAAGATGGTGATCAGTTACTGGTCATTGGGACTAATGGTAATCAGTGATGTCACTTTGAATAACAATGATCAGTGGTCATTTGATAACAATGGTGATTAGTGATTGGTCATTGGGAAAGATGGTGTGCAGCGACTGGTCTTTGGATACGATGGTTACCAGTGCTTGCTCTTGTTGAATGGAAGCATCTGTCATCAGTGATGTCATTGGAAACAATGGTGATCATTCATTGGTCACTGGGAATGATGGTGATCAGTTACTGGTCATTGGGACTAATGGTAATCAGTGATGTCACTTTGAAGAACAATGATCAGTGATCATTTGATAACAATGGTGATTAGTAATTGGTCATGGGAAAAGACGGTGTGCAATGATTGGATACGATGGTTACCAGTGCTTGCTCTTGTTGATTGGAAACAACTCAGTCATCAGTGATGTCATTGGGAAAAATAGTGATCAGTGATAGGTTGCTGGAAATAACGGTGATCAGTGATTGGTTGTTGGGAACAATAGTTAGCAGTGCGTGGTCGTTGGTGTGATCAGTGCTGTTGTTGGGAACAATGGTGATCACTAATGGGTTCTTAGGAACAATGGAGTTCAGTGATGACTCACTCAGGCTCTTCACACTGCTGGTGAGTCGAGAGAACCTGCTCTCTCTCATCTCATATAACCAGCAGCTCTGAGCAGTACAGCTGCTAAAATCTGCTCAAAACTTGACTAAATGTCTCGCAAGGCTCTTTTTTTAAAAAAATAAAAATAAAATAAAGTCACTAAAGGGATCTGAAATTGGGCCAAGTCTAGTGACAAAATTGCAAAGTTGGCAACACTGATTTTTGATTTTAACAAAAGCGAAAGCCTGTTATGTGACTGAGTTTCTGTCCCTCTATTCACACCCTCACTGTTCCCGAGCTGAACGACGCACCATGAGACTCTTTCATGCCCTGGCTTGGCCTTTCACCAATGGAGAGTCAAACAGTTTGGCTTAATGGAGAGACTCATAATAACACACTGCTCTTTAGTGTGTGCTTCAGTCAATACTCTGTACATGCAGTGAAACACTTGGAACTGCAAGAAGAGTGTGAAAAGGAGGATATTAATAGCTAGACCACAAGCGTGGCGGGGGGGCTATTGTTTCTTCTCTGGCCATCCGGAGCCATAAATCTACACTGACGACTCTGAAATGTAGTCTTTCCAAGACACACACACATACACACACTTGCAGCTAAAACATCTAAAACCACTAAGGCCACCAGCAGCAGCAGCAGCAGCAGCAGAAGAAGAAGATTAGTCATCTTAAACACCTGGGAATGAGGCATTTCTCCTCATCACCTGTGGTTTACTGCAGTCTGTCATCTGCCCCATGGCTATCATTATGAGATCTATATAAAATGAGAAGGAACGAGCATCTGGGAACACCGCCTTCCTCTCTATATTATTATTATTATTATTATTCCATTGAGTAAAATCTCCTTAGTTCAGCACATTTAATCCCATTTCTCTGAATTAAACCCAGAATCGTATTTTCTCTGCGAATCTAAACCCACTCCTTCAGCTCGCTTTATCTCTCCAGCGACTAAAACACAAACACTATTCTCCTCTTTCTCTCGCTCTACCTTCACCTCTCTCCTCAAACACGATTCACTGACCAAACTCAATTATGCGCCACATTTATCGTGTCCGAGGGCCCTTGCTGACCCAAGGGGCCGGGGATAAATCTTTACCCCAGGTCAATAATGGCTTCCAGGGGCCCTGAATTGTCATTAAGAGCCCTTTGGTCTGAAGAGAGAAAACTAAAGCTCCAGCAGTCATCTGTCTCCTTAACGGCCCAGTGGGCAGAGTTCATTAGAGGGTTTAATACTATTATTCACTATATTTTTCCAATATAGCACCATAAAGTGGGCTGGATGAGCTCTGGGGCAGTGACAGGAACATCTCTAGACAAATTCAGCATGCTTCTTGTCTTTCTGGTAGCAACCATAGCTGGTGGAAGGGAAGTGGGCAGGGTTACTTATTTGATTTAATTACCTCTACTTGCTTACATAAAGCAGAACAATATTTGCATACTATCTTTATTTTAAAGGCAAGCAAACTAATTGCAAAGCCCAAACTAGGACTTACTTCTAACCTACTTACTAATAACCCACAGCTTTAACCATTTGAGCCAATTCTGCTGATTGACCAGGAAATCCGTGTAGCTAAACTTATAGCCTTTTGCGATTTAAACCATACCAGTGAAATCATTATGTTTTTTCGAAATACAAAATAAAACAAATAACGTCCTACAGTAACACAAAGACCAGACTTGTATTAAGATCATTACTTTCAGCTATTGAGTCACTTTTTATCTAAACATTTATGCTAACTATTCATGCTAATAACCTGTCCATTTAAACTTACCTTAACTAGCAAAGGAAATATTTAGCTTCAATGCAACGGGAAGAAATCCAGTAAATTTTTATTTCCATTAGTCGAGTATAACCGGTATACAATTTTTGTAAAGGTCTGTCAGAATTTTCCAGTGCTAACTCTGCTAGAAAATGCTATTTATTTATGTAGGAAAGATCATAGTTTAGTGAAAAAATAGCCGTTTTTTAGGCTTGTTGTAATGCTAGCTAACACGCTGAAATGTTAGTTGGTTGGAACATCAGACTAGAGCTGGAAGTAAAGGTTTATCGAGCTGTCCATCTCAATATGAGATATACAAGAACCATCCGGAACAATTAAACAAAATGGCTTCTAGAGAAAACTCTGTCGTTTAATAGTTGTAAACAGATAAAGTGATACACCTAAAGGTGTGATATTACATTTACGGTTATGACATTATTGTTTTCAGCGTCTGGCTGTTGAAGTACGCTAATTAAGTGTGGAGTAGGTGCGTGGTGGGGAGGGGGATCGGTGGCGGGGGGCGAGTGGGCCGGCTACGGTAATGAGTTTCATGAAGTGCAGACGAAACAGGATAATGAGGGTCTGCTCAAGTGTCTCAGAAATTCAACAGAATCCTCACCATCACACCTCCCACCACCCCACCATCAACACTGTGACAAGAAAGCGCAGGAAGATGAGCTAAACAAGTGAACACACATTATAAAGCAAAATTGCCTTCAACTGCAAGACACACAAAAGCACTCACAAAGTCGATTACATCTGCATACACACACACACACACACACACACACACACACACACACAAGCACAGTAATTATATCAAAGTCAGCAGAGTACTGGAAGGCAAAACAACCTGCAGGAGTGAGCTCGAGCTGCGTGAATGGCCCGATTGATGAGAGTGTGTTCAGTATTCAGAGAGGAAACTGGAGCAAAGTGAAACTCTCCAGCTTGCACTGTTTTTTTCTTCCTTTTTTCTAAATAAAATGCAATCTGCACAAAGCAAAAAGCACAACAATTTTGAAAGAATGAATGAGAATTTGAAAGAAGTGAAATAAACAAGGGAAAGCAAGAGCAAACATGAGGGTGATGGATCTAGTGTGTCTGGAGGTCTGGGAAAAGACATCAAATTCTAAGAAGAACAGCCAAAAAATACAAAAAAATAAGTCATGTTTTGGACTAAAAATATGTAATACACCTTGACAAAGCAGATTTCAGAAAGAAAATATATATTTTACCAAAACAAAGGGAAATGTTTTTTTTAGGATTAATTTATTTTAAATCTTACTGCAAAGATCATATTGTGTAAGAAATGTTTCTTTTTTTAAATAAAAAATATCTCTAAAACCCCTAGTAGTTAGATGATTTGAGAAACATGTCATATCAAGATACAGAGCCAATAAAAATGAATTAATTATAAAAAAAAAACAGAAACCCTTCACTTTAAATTATTAAACTACTCAAGCTCAAGACTTTATGATGAATCAAGACTTTATGATCTTGTTTATGACATCACAAAATATAAAAACCAATCAAGTTCCAGTATGCAAATAATGCAAATGAAGTAAATGTAGACTTTGGGGGAGGGGCATAGCATGAATCTTGTTTATGACATCACAAAATATTGAAACCAAGCAGACTCCAGTATGCAAATAAAACAATTAAAGCAAATGTAGGATGTGGGGGAGGGGCACAGCATGAGTCTTGTTTGTGACATCACAGAACATAAAAACCAATTAGGCTCCAGTATGCAAATAACACAAATAAAGCAAATGGACGCTATCGGGGAGGGGCACATAATGAATCTTGTTTATGACATCATAAAATATAGAAACTAATCAGGCTCCAGTATGCAAATAATGTAAATAAAGCAAATGGAAGCTGTGGGGGAGGGGCACAGCTTGAATCTTCTTTATGACATCACAAAATATAAAAACCAATCAGGTTCCAGTATGCAATTAAAGCAAATGCAAGCTGTGTGGGAGGGGCAGGGCATTAATCTTGTTTATGACATCACAAAATATAAAAACCAATCAGGCTCTAGTATGCAAACAAAACAAATGTAAGTTGTGTGGGAGGGGCAGAGCATTAATCTTGTTTATGACATCACAAAATATAAAAACCAATCAGGCTCTAGTATGCAAACAAAACAAATGTAAGTTGTGGGGGAGGGGCAGAGCATGAATCTTGTTTATGACATTACAAAATATAGAAACTAATCAGGCTCCAGTATGCAAATAATGCAAATAAAGCAAATCGAAGCTATGGGGGAGGGGCAGAGCTTGTAGTGCTGTTATTATTATTATTATTATTTTCATCCTCCACAGTAAGTAATTTAAACTCAGCATTGGAAAAAAAATCTTTCTCTCAGTGGACTGTCTTTCTCTCTGACAAGCCGAAGACGAGTGACGTACCCAGAGCACAAGCACCAGAGTTATGAGCTCCTTTGTGTTCGCGACCCCGGTGTGACCCCGACACACTGACACTGACTCATGACCCGGTGTCTCAGTTCACTCCACACACCGTCACTCAAATACAGCCGAGGGATCTGAACACACTCCTATGTCACAAAGGCCATTTGTCTAAGACGGATGAGTGGCGGCGGTTACATTAACATTAACATTAATATTAACATTAACATTCACCATAAGCACTTAGCATAATGAAGAATTAGCATGACGTCTCAAGCCGACGTTTAAAAAAACATTACTATTAATTACAGCTTACAGCATACAATCAATAATCAATGTCCAAAGTGCAGAGAAGAAAAAAAAATATCCTCCATATATTACAGCTGTCAAGTCTTTTAAAATTGCATCGCAAGTGTAATTAATTCAAGTGCAAAAGATTTATTATTCGGACGGATTTAAATATTAATGTGCCCGTAATTTAATGCGGATAAAGTGAACATTATCATATATTTCATAAAAGATTAATAATGTGTCACATTAACATAAGCATGTAATATATGATCAAATATACGCTTATATATAGAATATAAGAACAACCTTTTTCAAGTAATTTTATAATCAGATAAGTATTCGGAAATTATAAGAAAAAAAAAACTTTATTTTATTTATTTATTTAAAAATAAATTTATTTATTTATTTATTTATTTATTTATTTATTTATTTTTATTTATTTATTTATAGCCAAACTAAATCTACAAAAAAGCTAAAAATATTTAAATACAGTATGTGAAATGGGAAATTTGAATTATAGTCCAAAAGACACTTTAAATGTTTATTTGTGTTCACAATTTTGAATTTAAGAGCAAGAAGAAAAGTGAAAAATATCTGAAAATTAATATAGTTCAATTGAGTCACTGAAACTGTAACTCATGATCTCTGAATGAATAACCCTATCAGATCAGAGCACTTAAAACCTACAATAAGCTCAGTATCTCCCATTTCAGGCTAGTGTGTGTGTGTGTGTGTGTGTTTAGGGCTGAATGTAGACTACGAGAGGATGCAGCTGGTGGTGCCAGTAGGAGCACGTAGCTGACAAACACAATAAACAAGGCCACCAGAACCCAATGAACTGCCTGTATGTGTGGACGTGTGGATATCGCTATACTTTCTCTCAGCTTGTGCTACATTTAATGATCTACAGCATGTTTTCTGGCTCTTACATGCAGATGACCAGATGTGGAACACCTATGATATCAAAGCCGACAGCGTCATGACCTACTATCTATCTGCAATTCATTCAAAAACAAAAAAATAATAATATTAATAAAATACAAAATTAAAATGAAATGGCTACCATAAAATAATAATAAATAAATAAATAAATAAATAAATAAACTACTCACAAAATACAAACTAAACACTCACACACATTCGGCACTATGGATATGAGAGGTACAGCTAATAAAAGAGTGAAATAAATAAATCTGGAAAATGTTAATATGAGAGTATGAACTGCTCACTTTCAAATAAAATGCTTTTAGGTTTGTAGTTTCACCTCAACCACACTCCAAACATGCTCTCACATTCAGATCAAACGGTCTCCGATTGACATTAAAGACTCTCACACTGGCTAGGCTGACATCTCACACCACCTCATTCATCTGAAAGGAATTTGCTCTCACATAAATGAGTCACATTCATATACAAAACTCTCACATTGTCATAAAATGGCCTTAGATTTATGCAAAATGCGCTCTCACACTCGCAAAATTGCATTCTGCAAAACTGCATTCCTTGAAAAAAAAAGCTTACATAAAATGCACTCACATTCAAATAAAATGATCTCAAATCCAGGCTTTCACATTTAAGTTCACATTATGCTCTCACATTCAAGCAAAAATGCTTTTACATTTAGATGAATACTCTCGCATTCACAAAACTACTCACACATTCACATAAAAGGCTCTCACATTTATATGAAAAGGGTCTTACATTTAAACAAAATGAGCTCACATTCACATAAAATTCTTTAATTTTTTTAATGAAATGCGTTTACTTTCGCATAAACACTCACATTTAAACTGAACGCTTTCATATTTACATGCAATGTTCTAACATTCATATAAACACCCTCACTATTACTAACACTGGATGTTATGGTTACAGTGTGTGTTTGGATTCATTTTTTTGTTTGTTTGTTTGTTTGTTTTTTCACTTCAGACAGCGCAATTTTTATTTGGAGAGGAAAAAAAACATGCGAAAGCACTACTAGTTCAGTAAAAGAAGTGAATTCAATTCCTAATAAAAGGTCAATGAACTCTTTTTATAGCATTATAGCTCAAGGAGAGTGCAATTCATGCTAACGCGTAGGCACTGTGCGTGAGCCTAACAACATTTCATGTACATATGAGAGATAAATAGCGTGGATTTAACAGCTTTTTGTGTACCCGTGAGATAAATGTCACTTGAATAGAACAAACGCTGCAAACTGAAGAAAACTGGTAAAGCTCTCTATACTTAAAAGAAAACAGACTTTCCCTATAAAGCCTTGCTAATCAAAGCCTGGCGTTTTATAAGGCCTCACGTCAAACATTAAACACGCTGCAGCTCTTCTACAGCCTGCTATTGTACGACGAGTTTCAGGGCAAAACAAAACGCTAGACTTAAGGACGAATCTGATGAATGGTTTAAGGCCACAGATTCATGAGCATAAGCCTGAAAACATTAACGCGTATAATAAAGAGTAAAAGCCGCTAGCTACTGATTACCATTAAGCAAAGGACGCTTTTACGCTGGCATATGTGTACACGTAATGCGTGTTACGGCATAGTCTTGGATTTCTAACCTACCGATAATTGTTTTTAATGAAAGACCATCTGCCAGGTCTCAGGAAGCAAGCAGCAAAACCGCCAGAGCGTGGACAAGGATAATTACCGTCGTCCTCGGCGTAGAGAGTACCAAACCCACTAAACGTGTCCCTGTATGTTTAAAAGGCAATAAAAGTTTACATTCTCTACCTTTTTTTCCCTCTCTTAATCGTAAACCGAAAGCCAAAGTTCTTAAAACATAAAGCTGAGAGTGGGAATGTATCAATTTTGTAAAAACAAAATATACTGTACCTCAGCGATGAGGAATTCTGAATTCTGATTGGTCAGAAGGTTGTGATTAGTTTAGCATAAAATAATACAAATATAGGTTTGCTGACAAACTGCCTGCAGTATATTAGCGTGTGTGTGTATCTTCTGCTTGGCACCATGATGCTTGACCTTTCCACCAGGAGATGTGTGCACATATTGAACTTGCACGATCAATGTAGAAGCTAAACAGTGTGAAGGCTGTTTGAGGGAGAGGGAACCTTGACCCCAGTGAATGATGCCCAGGGCCAACACACACACAAACGCAGAGAGAGAAAGAGAGAGAGAGTGTGTGTGTGTGTGTGTGTGAATCAGTACAGTCCATTTGTTGCCAGTCACTTGAGTAAAACACAGGAAGTGTTCATTCTCACACAGGATGTGACTTTACACATGAAGGATAAACATCCTATGAAAACATGAACAGTATCTGTGTACCGTATGTAGATGTACACCACTGGAGAGCAATGCTGGAAGTGTGTGTGGGGGTGGGGTGCTGGTATTCTCATTTCTGTTAGCAGCTTCGCTAAACAACCATAAAATCAATTCACTAGCTAACTACACTATATATTACTTTTAATAAATAAGGCCGATTTAAGGCGGCAAACTATTACATCATTAAAAATTCATCTCACTAATAAGCAAAGCATTAAACATCGTTCACACTTAAACATTTTTTTTCCTCACTGCTAATTTTTCATTACATTAATTTAATAAAACATTGATTTGAAGCGGCCCCTGGGTCACTAAATGCTTATTTTTTTCCCCCTCTTTTCATTTTTCCCCCAGAAGCATAGATATAATTTTTACATTTTCATTTTGGTAATTATCATTTCAGCGAGCGCTCTCTAAAGCATGTGAAATAGCCCTTGCGTCACACTGCACTTTTTTTTTTCCTGGATTTTTTAAAGTGAATTTCATAGAAAGCCATTAAACTCATCTGAATCCATTCTCTACATACTGTGAAAAAATCCACGCTAGTTTTAGCTAGATAAGGATTTCAGGTCTGTAGCAGGAGGAGGGTTAAAGAGGAGTACCAGGAACTGCTAGGATGGGAACGGAAATGGGGGGAAAAGAAGGTCTGGTGTTGAAAAAGTGTATAAAGGAAATAAATCTAGAATATATGATAAAGTCATTTGGCAGGAAAATGGGTCTGGCTTTTATTTACAGTGCATCATATACTGGTTCCATTAACCCTTTTTTTTAACCAGTACACTAGAATTAAATCGACTTATTTGAAATTTTCAATCAGTGTAAAGAAATGAATGATGTTTTGGTTGTGAGTCTGATACAAAAAGAGACTGTTGGCTTTCAGTGTGTTTTAGACGGGTGTTTTTCCCTCTGTTGAATAACCTTGCACAGAATTTTACTGGTTGAAGATCTGATCTACTTTTTAGATGAACAAACACTCAGAGCATCTCAGAGAGCAGAAATGGGTTTGATATCAACATTTACTTTGAAGACTGAAGATTTGAAACATTTGTGTGGAGAAATAAAATAATTGTTTTTGTTTTTTTGGGGGGAATTTGTCTATGAATATATTGCGCCTAGTCGGCTAAAAACAGAAATATTTATGAAACACTACAGTCCTGAGTGTCTACTTTCATATGAGCTTCATATTAACCACCACTGTGGAGTGGAACATGACAAAGACGCTCAATGCAGAACATGAGCGCAAAAAATCAAAAGGAAATTTCATTTCTTCTGTGAGAAAAAAGTAAAATAGTAAATTTCACAAAATTCAAACTGACTATCGAAATGTTAATTAAATCACACTCATTCTTTTTTCTTTAAAATCGACCAGGTTTTACTGATTCGTTTTTATTTTTATTTTCTATCTTATTGATTTAATCCATACAAGAATTAATTATTTAACCCCAAATAAAACTCACATATCCTATTGGCTACTTTTTACTTATCCACGACTGTTCCACAATATTATGTAACCAAAAATGGATAAAAACTGTTGTTTCTAAAATTATCAATTATAATTAGAATCAATGGGATGGCATATTTTGTAGTAAACACTTTGGATCACGCTGGAATTGAAAAATACTCAAATTCAACATTGATTCTGCTTCATTACACTTCATCACTCTTGATTAATTACATATAAAGTATTTTATTCTTTAATATATACATAATGACGACACTGTAAAATCATTCAGCTCTGATCTGTGGAGTTTTTAACGTTTTTCACAATTCCTGCTGTAAATTCTCAGGTATGTTCCTGCTGTAAATTGTGTCTGTGTGTGTGTGTGTGTTGTTAAAAGCCATGATTCCTTTGGAGATGTATTATCGATTAATTGCAGAGCGTTCGCTGTTGACGCGACTCGGCCCACTCGGTTATCATCCCGAGCAAACAGAGGGGACAGAACAAGGCTAAATATTAACCCTGAGCAAGTGTGTGACGCTGGGCAAGAAGCCACATCTCATTTCACAGAAACTCTGCACACATACCAACACACACACACACACCCTGTATCCTCCCCATATATATATTATAAGTAATGTCTAAAATGCAAAATGGCGACTTCTAAGTACAGCCATGTGTTATTTATAAAGAAATACTTAGCTATATGCTAACAGCTAATTTTGTCCCACCGGACAGAGTTATTTTCTCTTCAGGACCAAGCGATTTACACCTCTGACTTCATTTAGCCTCATGCCTAAACGGGCTACATGCTAGATTTAGCATTACATTTACAGATACACATATGAATAAGGCTAATACTCTGTTCTGTACAGCTGATTAGCATTCAGAAGCTAATTTTACTTTTTATACTTATCACACACACAATATGTACTTTTAAAAGTGCTATTTGACATCGTTGTAAGAATTTAAAGCTGCTTAAACAGCTACAGTGTACAACGTAAAAACACAACCACACTTAGCTTACTACTGTTCAGGCTAGCCTGCTAACTAGTGCAAAACTTCCAAGTTGTGAAGAACTAAAGCAGGAACCAGATCAGCATTGATTTATTGTAGTTCCACACAGCTGACAGGAAGTACCTTGAATTTTAAAAGAAACATCTCTACTTTCTCTTCAGTACATGTTAGCTTTGGTAAATCGAGGAGGTATGATGTCATAGGAGAATAGTTAATATTCTCCCTCTCTCTCTCTCTCAAGATATACGTCCCACTCCCGAGCTCCCAGTGTTTCCAGTTTGACCGCTTCTTCTTTCCAGACCTGCTTGTTTCATCCAGATGCTCTACCTCTGGTTGGAGTCTTGTGGCTTGGTGGTGCTCACTGTTGCTGGGGATAGATCTGTGTGGTCAGCCCATGACCCAGGGGACTGCTGTGGTCAGCCCATGACCCAGGGGACTGCTGTAGTCAGCCCGTGGTCTGCTGTGGATAGAACCACTTGGAGACTATCATACAAGTCTATAACAAACTCAGAAACTACACTGACCTATTAGTTCTTCAGGAGCTCTTAGTTGCACAACTGCACATGCATATAATCTGTTGAAGAAAGGACATTACTTACATTTACATTATTTACTGTCCAGTGTCACCCAAATGAGGATGATGTTCCCTTCTGAGTCTGGTTCCTCTCAACGTTTCTTCCTCATTTTATCTCAGGGAGTTTTTCCTCACCACCCTTGCCTCAGGCTTGCACATTAGGGATAAATGTTAGAGATAACTAGTAACTTTAAACTTTATCATTTCTATTCTGTTTCTATAATTCTGTAAAACTGCTTTGAGACAATATCCAACAGTGACACATTTGCTGTTGATTATTACCCTGTAACTGCACAACCTGAGTGTTTGATTCCTTACAAAGTGCTGCTTTGTCCCTTTTGATGAATCTACAGGGTTCGATTAGCTAAAGGACTGCGAATGAGAAGCAGAGAGACCGAAGCAGTGACTTGCATACTGTATGTGTGAGAGTTGTTTCGAGGTATTACTGCCAGGACTGTGATTGGAAAGCTAACTACATTGGCTGTTTTTTTTTTCTCTCTCAGGGGAATAAAGCTAACTTGCTACTCCTGACACTCAGGTTCATTAAGCCCTTGTGTAAGCCTGTTATGATCACTTAGCCTCTGCTGTTTTCTGCGCTTGGTCTAAAAGAAAGAGCTAATCGCTGTGGAATGCAAGGGGAAAAAAAAGGTCGAAAAGCAGCTACTCATCAGTCTCCTGGTGAGAAGAGTGCATAATCGCATAACTCCCACCGTTCAAGCAAAGGGCAGCTAGATGGACGATGAATGCGTCATGTGATCCAGTACGAGGGCTGGATGTTCAGGGCCATGACCTTAAGAACAGGTGAATGCCACTAAGTCTATTTATTCCTGATAACATAATGTTTACTCATCCATTCAAAAAACATCTGTCTACACAAGCAGTGTGTCTCCATCCAAAAGAATCCATGCTAGCTTTAGTAAAAAACTCAGAAAGAGAAGTTGTTCCGGGGTCTAAATGTAAACTCTCTTCAGCCTTCAAACAGAAATAAATCAGTAATAAATCAGAAGACCTCATGACTGGAGTGGAAGAAGAAAAGAAAATGACCTTGTGTTATTACAGGAAGTGCAGGTGGTCCAGTAAAACTCTCACATGGTGATAATATGTTATAAACTTTAATATCAAATCAATCCTGAGATCTAATCAGTGGATCTTCTGGTTACATCGAATCCATATAAATCCTTCAACATTCAAGAATTTGTTCTTGAGATATTGCTTTAATGAGATTCTGTAAAATGAGGAGATGGTTCAAGGGTACAAGAAAGGTATGTCTGTGACCTTGTGAACCAGTATCATGATGTATTCATTGATAGAGACTTCAAAGCACTTCTATAAGTCACTCAGGATAAGAACATCTGCCAAGTGACATAAATGTGAATGTAAATGTAATGGATAGATGGACGGATAACTGGAAAACATAATGCCTCCACTACCTACAAGCAGAGGCCTACCCATAGACATGTTCACAGGGATCCAGAAACAGCTAGAAAGTTGACATTTACATTTCTGGCATTTGGCAGACACCCTTATGCAGAGCTACGTACAAAAGTGCTTTGAAGTCCAGTGAATCAGTGAATACATTAACACTGGTTTAATAGGTCACAGACTTAGGCTACCATCATCCTAAAAACTATGTTGGGAGGATTTACAGCATAAAACATACAATACATGAAATAAAAAGGAAAAATAAGAGCTAGTAGGTCTACTAGGTAGGTCTTCATCCATCATTTGAAGACGGTCAGTGACACAGCTACATCGGACATCTAGGGAAAGTTCATTCCACCAGCTTGGTGCCAGAACAGAAGAGTCTAAATGTATAGCTACCTCTTACCCTGAGAGATGGTGGGAGCAGTTGAGCAGTGCTAGTAGATCTGAGGGAGCGAGGTGGAGTGTGAGGAGTAATAAGAGCTTCAAGGAAAGAGGTCCAGGTGCTGGTCCATTCTTAGCTTTGTAGGCAAGCATCAGTGTTTTAAATCTGATTCATGTAGCTACTGGAAGCCAGTGAAGGAGCAGCAGTGGGGTGGTGTGGGAGAACTTATACAAGTTTAAAACAAGTCACGCAGCTGCATTTTGGATTATTTGCAGAGGACGAATTGCATTCAGAGGTTGATCTGCCATTAGAGAGCTGCAGTAGTCCAGTCTCAAAATGACCAGAGACTGAACAAGCACCTGAGCAGCCTGTGTGGATAAAAATGGCCAAATCCTTCTGATGTTGTACAGAAGAAAATTACATGAGCATGTGACATTAGCAAACAATGTTCACTGCTTCGGTTCTGTGAGCCGACCAAACGCTGGGGCAGAAGTCTATATAAATATCTGGCTATAGACGTGGACTTAATGGGAGGTTGCTGAACCCATGACGTAAAAATCTTTGCCTCTCTCTTATTCTCTCTCTCGCCTGCTGTGACTCATGTGATTGTTGTTTAGCAGGATGCTGGTAAATGAGGCATGACCCCCTGATGCTGTGATTCTCTGCATTACGGTAGCAGGGGCTATTCAGGGTACAGGGTCAGTCATGCGGAGGGTCTGCTAGGACAACATGACTCACTCACTCACGCACACATCTACTGAAAAAGGCAACACACGTTGCCATATGGCCAGCAAATCTGGAGTTGAGCTGAGTAGGATATAACAAGGTCTTAGCAGTGCTATGGCTTTTATGTGCTACATCTGAGTTTAGCAGCATTTGACACTTTCCATCATTTCAGAGTTGGAGAACTGCTAACACCTCGAGTATTATTTGTGAGGCAACTTGAAGGTTATTTTTTGGAGGCGTCACTATCTGAGTCGATATAATGTCACTGATTATAAGAAGAACAAAGGAAAGAGCTAGCCTGGTGCGTCCTTTGTCTTGAATATACAACATATTGTTAGTTACGCTGCTGTTGTTAACAGGCCACATAATAGACCTAGAGTTTGCTTGGTATTCTTTAAAGCTTGTTTTTACTTTATTTTAAAATCCATTTTCCATCAGTATGTTAATCTAAGAATCACAATGCACAAGAATTCTTACCAAGATTTTCCCCTACCCCTAATTCATGCTGTCTTTAATAAAACCACAGGTGGTAAACAAGCACTAAAAACAGTGCCCGAAGTCAGCTGAGAGGTCAGGATCATATAAAAGCCTTAGTGATGACCACAGGACAACCACAGAAGAATGAGTGGGATGCTGGTATGTAACAAAGGAGTTACTACAGAGTCTCTGAAGATCCCTGATGCATTCTTTGGTCTGTCAAAAATAAAGGTACAGAGAATGTTTTTCTCTCTTGGCATGTTCATCATCATGTGACCTTGACCCTTGTGCTGACAAGAGAGGGGGGAAAAAGTGGAAATCACAGCTCTCCAGACCTGACATTGTCCCACTGCCTCCTCAGTTTTGCTTTAAATAGATTATCTCAAGGACCATTACCCCTATTTTTCTGGGGGTCGTCTGTCCCGTTCAATGGGGCCCTTGTTTGGCATCCTTCGTCGCTTCCCGTGAGAAATCGGGGTGAAGGGCGAATATTTGGAGAGGCGGGGCTGCGTCCTGCCTCTGATGCTCTTCATAAGAGTCTCACAGTGTTGCAAGAGAGCAGCACCAGTCGACTAGGGCATAAAGAGACGCAGTAACAAAGCAGCATTAGGGCCACACATCGCAGAGTGAAGCGCTGAGGAGGCCTGGAGGCTGAGCGCTATTCACCACTCTAGCCATTAGTGTCTATGCGTAGGGATTTATAATAATGCTCTCCATAAGCTGCTGCTGCTCGAAACAGGCTTCCCACTGCTGCGGTAGGTGAAATAAAGCATACAGGAGTCCATTACACATCAAGCAATGGAGAGACTCTTGATTTAAAACCTTACTGAAAACGCTTTACTCCAGAAGCATAGAGTAAAAGTTGGATCTGTACGATAGGAGGAATAAAGATAACACAGGCAAACTGTGTGTTCCAAAGGATCTAGCAAATGACTTGCTGATCGATACAGACCCATCTGCTGAAAGACTGCAGTTTACTCAAGGATGATTCATTTCACTTTCATTCCAAGCCTCTTACAAATCAGAGATAGCACAAAGCAAGCAGTCGAGGGGCAAGAATCAAACCCAACAGCTGTATTCTAGCAGTCCTGGGTTTTAAACTTCTGAGCACTTTCTCTTAAGGGCCTTTAAGAGCTGCAATAATTTTGTTTGGATGCATATGTGTTTTCACATATTCAGTCCACACAGAATACCACACAAGGAGACATGGCGGCTCAGTCACATCAGAAGGTTGTGATTTTGAATCCCAGGTCCATCAAGTTGCCACTGCTGAGAGCCTGAGCAAGGCCCTTACCCTCAATTGCTCAGTTGAAAAAAAACAAAGTAAGTCGCTCTGGATAAGGGCGTCTGCAAAATACCAGAAACGTAAATCAAAAAATGACGACATAAAACAACCCAAAAATGAACACTGAACATGACCTTCAAAATGACCACTAGAAAACAAGCACAGGTAAAAAAAAAAACCGCTCAGAAACGGTCCCACCACTGATAATCAAAAATAACCAACAAATAACACTGTAAATGACCAGCAAAAATAAGCTCCAAAAAAACAACCTCTGACAATTACCACCAAAAACAACCACTGAAAATAAACAAAAAATAAAAATGACTATTGAATTAAATCACTAATACAACCACCAAACACATTCTTTGAGAATGATCACCAAAACAACCTTCAAAATTTAAGCACATAAAATTTTAAAATGACCACTGAACATTACCACCAAAATAAATAAATAAATATATAAATAAAACTGACTACTGTATTCAACCATCAACACAACCACCAAGCACATTCTTTGCAAATGACCACCAAATTGAGCACAAATATTTTAATATTTTCACTGAAATGTCATTCATATTCATATATATATATATACACTATATTGCCAAAAGTATTCGCTCACCCATCCAAATAATCAGAATCAGGTGTTCCAATCACTTCCATGGCCACAGGTGTATAAAATCAAGCACCTAGGCATGCAGACTGTTTTTACAAACATTTGTGAAAGAATGGGTCGCTCTCAGGAGCTCAGTGAATTCCAGCGTGGAACTGTGATAGGATGCCACCTGTGCAACAAATCCAGTCGTGAAATTTCCTCGCTCCTAAATATTCCACAGTCAACTGTCAGCTGTATTATAAGAATGTGGAAGTGTTTGGGAACGACAGCAACTCAGCCACGAAGTGGTAGGCCACGTAAACTGACGGAGCGGGGTCAGCGGATGCTGAGGCGCATAGTGCGAAGAGGTCGCCAACTTTCTGCAGAGTCAATCGCTACAGACCTCCAAACTTCATGTGGCCTTCAGATTAGCTCAAGAACAGTGCGCAGAGAGCTTCATGGAATGGGTTTCCATGGCCGAGCAGCTGCATCCAAGCCATACATCACCAAGTGCAATGCAAAGCATCGGATGCAGTGGTGTAAAGCACGCCGCCACTGGACTCTAGAGCAGTGGAGACGCGTTCTCTGGAGTGACGAATCGCGCTTCTCCATCTGGCAATCTGATGGACGAGTCTGGGTTTGGCGGTTGCCAGGAGAACGGTACTTGTCTGACTGCATTGTGCCAAGTGTAAAGTTTGGTGGAGGGGGGGATTATGGTGTGGGGTTGTTTTTCAGGAGCTGGGCTTGGCCCCTTAGTTCCAGTGAAAGGAACGCTGAATGCTTCAGCATACCAAGACATTTTGGACAATTCCATGCTCCCAACTTTGTGGGAACAGTTTGGAGCTGGCCCCTTCCTCTTCCAACATGACTGTGCACCAGTGCACAAAGCAAGGTCCATAAAGACATGGATGACAGAGTCTGGTGTGGATGAACTTGACTGGCCTGCACAGAGTCCTGACCTCAACCCGATAGAACACCTTTGGGATGAATTAGAGTGGAGACTGAGAGCCAGGCCTTCTCGTCCAACATCAGTGTGTGACCTCACAAATGCGCTTCTGGAAGAATGGTCAAAAATTCCCATAAACACACTCCTAAACCTTGTGGACAGCCTTCCCAGAAGAGTTGAAGCTGTTATAGCTGCAAAGGGTGGACCGACGTCATATTGAACCCTATGGATTAGGAATGGGATGTCACTTAAGTTCATATGCAAGTCAAGGCAGGTGAGTGAATACTTTTGGCAATATAGTGTATATATATGAACCACCACCAAAAACAACCTTTGAAAATGACCACCAAAAATAAAAATAATAATAATTAAATAAAAACCACCACCAAAAAATTGAAAATGAAAATGACAACCAAAAATTCAACAGGCCATGACCACTCAATTCAACAGCTAAAAAAAACACCAGCAATGTTCAGCAAAATTACCACAAACTCAACTTCCAAAAACTTGTTTTATCTAAAGAACCTCCTAAACACATCATGTGCGAAATCGTCCAGCCATGCAGCTCAGCCACTGCAGCACATCATCCACCACAAGCCACTGCTGCCTCGTTTTGACATGCTGCCATTACTTTTGTCCTAAATAAATGAATAATCCTATTTCAGTCTTTTAAAAATACGTCACGATTTTTCAATCACAGAAATTAACACAAATTTAGCAAACTTTACAATATGAGTAGGAGCTTGCAAGTTTTTTCTGACATCAGTGACCATACAAAGTTGTTACATATGAGTGTTCACTGTTAGTAGTGTTAAAGAATCCTGAGCTTGTGATTTCTGTAGATTTCCACCAATAAATTTAATTTAATTTAATTTAATTTAATTTAATTTAATTTAATTTAATTTAATTTAATTTAATTTAATTATTAAAAAACCCTCACAAATAAAAAAAAACTACTACTAAGTTTTACAAACTTTATTAAACTGTTTATTAAACTGTGTGTGTGTTTTAAATCTGTTAATTTTAAAGATGTTATATTTTTCTTTTCATTTTTTATCATTTTTTAAAATAATTTATTTGAATAATTTTTCATCTGTTTTGGCTGTTTTTTTTTTATTTTATATATAATTTATTAGTAATTTTATCTGTCCTAAATTTCTTGAACTCATTGGCATAGATATGATTATGAAGCCAATTGAATTTCCTGATCAAAAATTTACACAAACTCAGGAACAAAACATAGAAATGTATTCTGAATGAACTAGATAACAGACATCTTGTGTAAATGTTTCTGAGAAGCAAAGAAATCTGTTCATCTGCGGCGTGATCTGCGACGTGATAAATGACAGAATTTATGTTCTTAGCTTAGCATTCCTTAAACAACACGTGCTACATGCCACTGCTTGCAGAATTCATCCAGGAGTCGGGTTTGTCCCTGAGGTCACGATGTGTAGAAAACCGTACGACGAACTGGAAGAAGATCGCAGAGCCTCTTGTCCTACTTCGGAGGTCATCAGTGATATGATATGAGACTGCATTCATTCTACTTCCTGTCTGGCATGTGACAGAATGAGGCTGAATGCAATCCCAAGACCCGAACCTGGGCCGCAGCCCAACACGCGAGCGAGTGCTGGCATTTCGTTAATGCCATGACGCACAACCCTTCCTGCTCGCTAATGACACCATTCAGAGAGGAGGAAGCGTGGCGCTGACCTGCGCTTATATTTCTAACACAGCGAGAGCCTTCGATCCTGTTCTGACATGACATCATCACGACAGGATGTCGATCCCGGAGACATGGCACTGCTACAAACATGTTTGTAAACAAGCGTGTTGTGTTTGTATAGCAGGGAAAAGAGGAAATTTCCTACATCGCCGTCACCGCGTCGAATCGACTCGGGAGTTCCCCTGGCGCTGGGCACGGCACAGACTCGCCTCTTTAAAGATGCTAATGGAAGCAGAGTAGAAGCCTGATTAGAGGGACACGTCGTCCTCGGAGAGCAGAGACACTGCTTCCCCATCATTTCACTCAGAGCGCTCAAAGGGAAAAAAGCGAGCGAGGAACAGAGGGGCCTGATAGCGAGTGCAGCACAGAAGCTAATTAAATTAAGCCTCCTTTAATAAAAGAGGAAGTTAGCTTAACACTTTAATCCCAACCACACCATCAAAGGCAGCGGTAAGAATATAAAAGCGAAATGAAAACACACGATTCCTGCAGTTACCGATTTCTCACAGAGCCGAGGAGCGCGGCGGTTACTGAACGCAAGGAAAGTGAGAGAGGGAAAAAAGTATGAAAATGAGAGAAGTGGAAAACAGAGAACTGTATGGAGGGAAAAGAGGAAATGAAGAATATGTTTTGTTATTAAGGAGGAGAAAGAAAGAATTTTAGTGTTACTTCTGAAAGAAAGAAGAAAGGAAGGATGGAAGAATATTAGTGTTTCGTAATAAAACACCTTCTGAATAAGGAAGGAATGAAGGAAGGAAGGATGGAAGGGATGGAGGAAAGAAAGAAAGAAAGAAAGTAAGAATATTAGTGTTGCTTTTAAAGAAAGAAAGAAAGAAAGAAAGAAAGAAAGAGCAACTCAAGAAGGAAGGATCAAAGAAACCTGTTGCATGTGCAGATATATGTTAAGCCTGTATAATCTCATCTCTCTCTCTCTCTCTCTCTCTCTCTCTCTCAGCTGTTCTTCTGAAGGCTTTAAAGCTGAAATATCTGGAACAGAAAACATCTCGCCACTTTACTGAGCTCCAACCCACAGAAGCGGAATAAAATAAATAAATAAATAAGTAAAGCATGAAGGATTATCATACATTTCCATCTGTGAATGCAAAGCGGTAGCAAAAAAAATCCAAGCGAAATCATCTGAACTTCCTGAAGAAGATGAGAGATGAAAGTCTGGACATTCTCCAAACAACAGTCAGGCGTGTAGCAGGAGAAGGTTTCAGCCTGAGCGTGACTGCACGTGTTTCACTGTTAACACTTAGTGTCACCCCCGAGCATGTCATATAGCTGCGTTTCTATTGGCTGCTGTGATTAAACCAGGGCGTGTCTCAGTGCTCGCAGAAATGAACTACTCTCTGTCTCACGTCTGACAGATTCCCAGCTCACTCACAAACACACTTTTCTGAGACATTCCCAGGAATAATGACTTTTATAATGAGTTCATATAAGAGAATGACTGGAGGCTGAGTTCATCCCAAGTGACTGGAATTGTGTGGGATTAGTGAAAAATGAATTTTTTTTGCAACTGTTTTGCTGTTTGTTAGAAGGAGAAAAAGGAAGGAAGGAAGGAAGGAAGAGTTTTAAGTGCTTGATTGAAAGCTTTCTGAAAGGAAAGAAAGAAAGAAAGAAAGAAAGAAAGAAAGAAAGAAAGAAAGAAAGAAAGTTTGGTGGAAATCTTTCTGAAAAAAGGAAGAAAGGAAGGATGAAGTTTTTGTTCTTTTTTGCTGAGGATTCCGCGGGACATCCGATCACACATCAAACGTTTTTTTTGGGGTTTTTTTTGTTTTTTTACAGTAAACCTGCTTTTAATTGTTCCTTTGCTCATCTCGAGCTCGCTATAATTCCTAATCAGCCAGCGTTTCCCTCCTCGACATCCGTAAATAACGTCCACGCGAGCGAGATCCTCCCACTCTGTCGCAGCGACACTTCACTCTCTCTTAAGCAAACCTTTTCTCTTCCTCATCCGATGGCAATTAGTCCATCCAAATAGCAGGAATTAGCGATTTGGTGTGTGGTGTTATGCCAGCTGGAGCAGATGCTCAAATTAAGCATCGAGCCTGAAAAACTTGGCAGCTCTCGGAGGAGGAGAGAGAAGATTTACAGGCGAGATTATGAGATGTGGGGGGAAAAAAACAAGAAAAATATCCTGTATGGAAATGAGAGAGAGAGAGAGAGAGATACAGTGAGAAGAAATGGCAAAATTCAGCCAATTAGACTTGGGAAGCTACTGGTAATTAACTCTCGTGGGACCCTGATGAATATTTATGCATTTCGTTTACATAAAGAGAAGGACTTTTTTAAATCTTAGCCTCTCTCTCTCTCTCTCTATTTAACTATGTATCAATCTCTCAGTGAATATCTCTTCTTTCATATTTTGCACAGAGCCATAAAGACGCATCGATGCCGACTCCAATACCATTTACACTTACACAGAAAAATTTTACATCGGATGTGAAGTAATCCTAGCGTACACTTTCTTTCTTTCTTTCTTTCTTTCTTTCTTTCTTTCTTTCTTTCTTTCTTTCTTTCTTTCTTTCTTCCTACCTTCTTTTTTCCTTTTCCTTCCTTATCCTCCCTATTTGTGTCTGTCCTTCATTCTGAGTTGCTCTTCCTTCCTTCCTTCTTTTATTCTATGCTCCTTATCTGTGTCCATCCTTCTTTATATCTGAGTTGCTTTTGTTTTCTTCCTTCATTCTTTCCTTCCACCCTCTCTTTCTTTCCTTCTACACTCTCTTTCTTTCTTTCTTTCTTTCTTTCTTTCTTTCTTTCTTTCTTTCTTTCTTTCTTTCTTTCTCTCTCTCTGAGACGCTAAACATCAGCCTCTCATTTGCTGAAACAATTGAAAATTCACTGCAATTTTCTTTCTTTTCTTTTTACCCTCTAACTAAACACTCAACTTCTTTAATTCCTTCTTTCCTGCCTCGGTAACTACAGGATACTGCTTTTTTTTGATCGATTTTATTCCTCCGCAGTCATTAAAATGACTATTTATTCAGATCTTTCCAAAAAAAGCCAACAATCAGTCAGTGATTAGAGCTGCATTAGTGAAGTTAGCAACCCACACAGTGAGCTGGTAATATTATTAATAATGTCTGACTTCTCTCAGAAGTGTGTGTGTGTGTGTGAGGAGAGAAAGCCAGAGTGACGCTGACCCATAATGAATTTAAATGAACGTATTCATGGAGTCAGGCAGGATGAAGGGAACTCCTCCAGCGACTCGTGGCCTCTCTAACCGTTCCACCAGCAGGGTCGTGAGACCGGCGCACAACTGAAAAGCCGTTAGGCGTTTAATTAAATGACCGGCAAGAGATATAGATTATGACCCGAGCAGTCAAACCTGAGCCCCTGATCCATTACAGCATGACAGAAGCAGAGCGAGAGGCCATGCAGCGCTGGAACGCTGAGGCAGGATTTTCCCTGAGCGCATTTTTATTTCAGTCAGCTAAACAAGAGGAGGAAATGCGCTCGGTTCACGGTCAGAGAAGCAGCACCCCGAGCAATTAAATAACACACCCTGGTGGGCAGGATATTGGAGTAAGGATAGCTGAAAGAGGAATCTAAATAAAGCTGCTTTTTTTAATAAAAAAAGGAAATGAATTCAGGCACACGGCTCCACAAGGATGGCTACAGACTTAATGTGCACTGTTGGAGTCAACCTTAATATTTAATGCTTATTTGTTTGTTTGTTTGTTTTATTTATTTATCTATCTATCTATCTATCTATCTATCTATCTATCTATCTATCTATCTATCTATCTATCTATCTATCTATCTATCTATCCTGGATTTCACAATTGCAGAGATTTAACACAAAATTCTTAATTTTTTCAAAATTCCTGCATTCCCGATTTTCCGACAGATTCGTGACATCATCACAACACGCAATCAGCTGAATCCCTCTTCCATTCACTTGTGTGGATCATGAGTAGAGCTCTCACAGAACATCATTACAGATGTGTCAGCAGTGGGAGGAGTTAAAAAAGAAGAATCCTGAGCTTGTGATTTCACCAATTCAAGATATTTTTCATGAAAGAAATTGCATAAAAAATTGCATAACAAAACTGAAAAAATAAATAAATAAATAAATACGCTGCAAAATCAAGCATTTCTTGGCTACAGCAAACTGCCTGAAATTCTAGAGAGATTATTTTTTAACATATTTATATAAACTACAGAGAGAGAGAAAGAGAGAGAGAGAGAAAGATTTTCTATTTATTTTTTAACCTAAAATTACGTAATTAATTTCACAGTACAGAGTCCCGTCTTTCCTTCTTTTTTAATGTATCTATTATTTTTTAATTTGTTTGTTATTTATTTTTTTATTATCTATATTTATTATAAATCATATTTATATACTTTTATTTCATAGCATTTATTATTTATCTATTTTGTAATTTAATTAACTATTTAATTTTTTTTTTCTCTCTGAATCATTCATTATCTCATTCATTCATTCATTCATTCATTCATTCATTCATTCATTCATTCATTCATTCATTCTTTCCTCTGTATTTCTTCTTCCACCTGTCTTCCTCCCTTTATCTCTCCGTCTCAGTGCTGTGGAAATCTGGATTCTGATTGGTCAGTTGATTTATTCTGTGGAACAGCAGCTCTGACAGAAGTGCTGCAGTAAATCGCAGCTTTACATTAACATACTTTTCTAATATTTTGTCATTTCTGTCATGAACAGCTCTAGTAGAAGAGGAACAAAACACTCAGGGTCATGATGTTTGAGGAAAATAACAAATTCAAGAATATATCTCTGCTACTTTACTTTGTCTAGGATCTAGCATTAGTGAGCCAGATAGAAATGCTGAAAACACAGAGAGAGTTAACATTTCCACCACTAATGAGGCTGATCATGTTGTTATTTACAGCCCTCAGGACCTGCCTGGGAATATATGACTGTTTTAATTATTACACAAACTACTGTTTTATAAGATGAACCAAAAATTGGTTACCGTTTTACAAGAACTGGAACCGGACTTCCAGATGGACTTATGGGACTTTTTCAATCAGTGTAAAGAAATGAATGATGTTGTGTCTGTGAGTCTGATCTAAAACGAGTCTGTTGGCTTTTAGTGCGTTTTAGATGTGAGTTTTTTCCCTCTGTTGGAGAACCTTACACAGAATTTAACTGGTTGAAGATTAAATTTGAATGGCATTTTAGATGAACAAAACACTTAGAGCATCTCAGAGAGCAGAAATGGGTTTGATATCATCATTTACTGTGGAGCTCTGTGTGGGAAAATAAAATAATCATCTTTGTTTTTTTGGGAATTTGTCTGTGAATATATTGCGCCTAGTAAGGCTAAAAACAGAAATACTTATAAAATTCTTAAAATCCTGAGTGTCTACTTTTATATGAGCTTCATATTAACCTCCACTGTGGAGTGAGACATGACAAAGACAGAAGGAAATTCTATTTTTTTGGCCTCTGGGAAAAAGAGTCAATGGCTGAAAGTAGAAGAGGAGACTATACAGTAAAACTGATACAAAGTTCTTGTTCAGTCCTGAATCTCTTCTAACTTCTAAAAGTATGTGATAGATTAGTGGTTCAGTTGTTGGGCTACTGGTTAGAAGGTTGTGAGTTCAAATCCCAGAACCACCAAACTACCACGGCTGGGCCCCTGAGCAAGGCCCTTAACTCTCAATTGCTTGGTTAAAAATGTAAGTCACCCTGGATAAGGTCTGCCCTTGTCCCTCTATTTAATCGCTGCGCATCCACCTGGACATTCAGTGTCCATTCAGGTGGAGTATTTATCACACCCCATTTCTCACTTCATGTTTACTCAGAGTAATGAGGGAAAGAAGAAATGAGAGGGGAAGAAGTGCGTCCCAGAAAGAAGAAAAAAAGATCACAGAATAAATAAATAAATAAATAAATAAAAGGCAATGAAGTTGAATCAAATGAAAAGGTCTGAGAGAAATAGGAAATGGGTCTGACGCCTAAAAAACAGGCAGAAGGACGTGCTTTTAAAAAGGCTTTAATAAAAGGATGCATTTGCTTTCCGCCGAGCGACGGCTGACTCGAGAGGTGTTCAATTTTCCGCATTAAAAAAGAGGACAAGTGTCATACAGAACAATTCTGTTCATTTGCAGGAAAAGGGAGCTGGGTGGTATGAAAAGGAGCTGGAGTGGATGAGTTGGAGTGAATGTACCCGCTCTCTCTCTCTCTCTCCCTCCCACTTTCTCTCTCTCTCTCTCTCTCACTCACTTTCTCTCTCTCTCACTCTGTCTAACTGTCTCTCTCTTTCTCTCTCTCTCTCTCTCTCTCTCTCTGTCCTTCTCTCTCTCTCTCTCTCTCTCTCCTTGTCCATCTCTCTTACTCTCTCTCTCTGTCCTTCTCTTTCTTTTCCTCTCTCTCTCTCTCTCTCTCTCTCTCTCTCACTGTCTAACTGTCTCTCTTGCTTTCCCACTCTCTCTCTCTCTCTCTCTCTCTCTCTCTCTCTCCTGACCTGATCAAGGCCAACCTGCACAAATATTCCCGCATTATAAAAAGCGATGTTAGTGCAAGAAGATTCATTTTCACTTCATGCTGTGTGGAGAGGTGAGTGGCCTGACCTCCTCTCGTTCACCGTTCTCACGTCGTTCTAATAATACTGCACTATTCTCTGAACGCTTTAGCAATGCCATGTTTACATTACAAAGCATCACACTGCGACAGGAAAGGAAATATAGCCAGTCTCTGTTTCCTCCGGCCGTGTTGGTCGAATTGATTTTTTTCTAGTCTAGCACTGAGATAACAAGCTGAGATAAGACAATATACTAAATAAAATCCTGAAGTGATAGAAAACACGAACGTACTTTCTTTCCATGTAATCCGACATTCACGCTAGCGAGCGCAAAGCCGCTAGCCTGTCTTGTAGATTGTCACTTGTGGGTGTGGCCTGTCTAGCTGTCTAGCTGTTTCTATAGTTGACAATCAAAAAACAAAATGAAATTTGACAAGAAGCAGTGTGAAAAAGTGCAGGTTAAATTTACATGCTAGGTTTTTTACTAGCTTTGCTGACAGTTTAGCAAAGCAAGCTAACTGCACTAGCTACATACTGTACAATCACCAGGGCACCAATGAGCTCTGCTACTTTCTTCTTAGTATTAGTTTTCTCTTAATGTCTTATTCATTTCTTTTATTTTTCAAAGAGAATTTGGTTGTATATAACAGAGTATGCAAAAACGTTATAACTTTTTCTCCCATTTTGAACTGTAATCTGAAAGCAGAATATGAGAATGCAAACTTTTGAACTGATGTTTTATATTGTTTGTTTGTTTGCTTGTTTGTTTGTTCAAGATGGCCCTGAAAAATGATCTCAAAACCTAATCTGTAAAAGGCATAATACAAGGATGCAAACTTTTGAACTAATGTTGTTTTTATTATTTGTTTGACTGTTTGTTTGTTTGTTTGTTTGTTTGTCAGGACCGTCAAGATGTAATCTGAAGAAAGCAGAATACAGGGATGCAAATTTTTGAACTAATGTTGTTTTTATGTCTGTTTTTTTGTCTTTTTGTCAGGGCAACCTCAATCTTGAGATGTAATCTGAAGAAGACATAATACAAGGATGCAAACTTTTGAACTGATTTTGATCTTATTTGTTTGTCTGTCTGTCTTTCTTTCTGCCTGTTTGTTTATTTGTTTGTCAGGGCCATTTCAGTCTCGAAATCTAAACTGATCATATTATTTGTTTGTTTGTTTGCTTGTTTATTTGTTGGTTGCTTGCTTGGTTGATGTTATTGTTGTTTTGTTTTGTTTGCTGGTTTATTTGAGGATTTGTTTGTATGCTTGTTTATTTCTTGGCTTTTTTGTTTGCTCATTTGTTTGTTTGTCAGGGCCATGTCAATCTTACGATGTATTTTGAAGATGGCAAATTACAAGGATGTGAAATTTTCAACTGGTTTTGATTTTATTATTTTGATTATTTGTTTAGTTATTTTTTGTTTGTTTGTTTTTTTTCAGTTTGAATGTAGTGTTAAGGTGTAAAGGTGTAGCCTTCGGAGCAGTTCCACTGTAAATGATGAGTTAGTAACTGAGGAAAAAACTACACCATATTACACAAGTTCTCAACCCTGATCTGCACATTTTAGTGTTTTTCTCCTCCACACACTCACTTCATTACACCATGGGTCGGATATTAGCAGAGTAGAGTGTAAAAGAGCAGGAAAACCTCTCAAATGTGCAGAACCCAGGGTTCTCCACAACTAGAATAGGGAACATGAATGTGGCGAACAAAACTAAAGGATTTGGTTAAATATGGACGGACATAATGGAGACTTTCTTGTCCTTTTAAAGATTTGTATTAATATTTACTACAATACATAGACAATCATTCAGAACGGATGAAAAATATTTCAAGGCTGTTCTGTATAGGTTTTTTTTTTCTCTGTATCTGTGTAACGTCTAGCCGTCTGTGAGTTAAGTAAACACTCAGAGATACGGCGAGAGTCAGGAGAGACGAAAGTCGTCTTCTGAATCAACTCTTTTCTTTGTACACTTGACCATAAAGCAAAGCACAGAGTGTAGAAAAGAAGGAGAAAGGGAAAAGAAAAAACTGAAAAATGTTCATATCTACGTTACATGCCCTGCTGTGACACTTCAGGTCTAAGAACTCTGGCTCTGAGGGCATTCTTCAGAGCAGCAGGGTTCCTACTGACTGGTGAGTAATCACAGAGTTAGATGATGAGTAGAAGAAGGAAGGGGAAAGAAAAGGGCCAGGACTTACAAAGAACCCTGAAATAACCCTGAGTCTGCTGATCTGGGATTCAGAGTGTGTGATGTTGGGCTACAACGGGCCACCAGAACATCATCAGTGCACTGGGGCATCAATTCGACATCTGAAACTGTACTGGAGAGATGAAGAACAATCTTTTTACAAAAGATATTACATTAGTTGGTGTTTTAATGATTATGATGATGGTGGTGGTGGTGGTGATGATGATGATGATGATGATGATGATGATGATGGTGGTGGTGGTTGTGATGGTAATGATAGTGGTAGTGATGATGATGTTAGTGGTAGTAATGATGGGGGTGGTGATGAAGATTGTGGTTGGGTTGGTGTTGATAATGATGATGATGGTGGTCATGGTGGAGGTGATCATCATCTACCACCATCATCATCATCATCATCATCATTATCATTATCATCACCATCATCATTATCATCAGTGGTGGTGATAATGATAATGATGATGATGGTGGTGGTGGTGGTTGTGGTGATGGTGATGATGATGATGATGGTAATGATAGTAGTAATAATGATGATGATGACAGTGATGATGGTAATGATGATGATGGTGGTGGTGAAACTATATCAGTGTTCAGTGTGGATGAGATGTGCTGAGGTAAGTGTGAAGGTCATAGCATAGAATTTTCATCATCATCACACCATTCATTAAGCTCTTGTGTCCTGAAGATGGAGGTGTGGTGATCCTGGAAGAGACCACGCCCATCATGATAGAAGTCTCCTATGTAAATGTAAGAATTTATACTTTTCATCTTTAACTTGGGTGAAGATTTCAAAACTTCAGGTCAACGTTTACCTGAAGTGCATGAGTAATTACACTTTTTTTGGTATTTTTACCAAATTTTATTAAGTGTTATTTGAAGTCATGATGCTACACAGCATCTGTATTTAGTCTCAAATGGCACCAAAAATAAATAAAAATTCTGTAAGATCTGTTTTTCCTGAACACCATGAATTGCAAACATGCAATAATAAGGAAATTGATGTGTAGCTGAAATAAAATGGATCAAATATAAAACCTGACAGTGTATAGCATTTGGATAACAAGGCATGAAACTGAGTAGCATACTTCAGTGTATAATATACAGCATTAAATCGAAGATTTGTTATTATATTTCCCTCACCTGGGTTAAACCTAGTGGATGAAGAACAATCTCCGACTTCGTTTTGGCTCCAAACAGAACCTTTTTATTGAAAAGCCTTTTTACGCCTAAGCAGTGCCCAGTGAAGCGGGCGATCGAGCTACGGTCAGTTACGGACACGTTTATTCCCGCCGCAGAAATGAACGGCGAGCAGTGAAGTTCCCTTTAATTGGCCCGAGCCCTGAGGCAGAGGCTGAAACGGAGACTGAACGCTGTTTAAACCCAGCGCAGCCCCCCAAAAAACATATTCATGGCTTCGGTAAGAACAAAAGCACGTCCACGTCTCCTGAGCGCAGAAGAATGGCACTTCAGCTAAAAGGCGAGGTCAACTGCCGAAGACCTGCCATTCATCAAACACTTCAGCTGGAACTCACAGCCGAGACTGACAGCGCAGCCAAAAACACACACCCATACACACTGAAATGGGTTTTCATCCATATTCCAAATGTTTTTTTTTATTTCATTCTTATATATTTCATTAAACACATTACTGCATGAGTCAAAGTGTAGATTTTCACATAAACTTTAATGTTAAAAGACATCATGTGCTCCATAAACAGAGGTAACTAGTCGATGTATAAACTTTATTTCCTGTGTGTGAGAAACAAATTAGTGCAAACAAGTTAGAAAATCTGATAACTGGAAAAAAAGCTCTAGGATTTTGCGACTGTGATCGCGTTAAAAAAAATGATTATAATTTTTTAACAAATTTAAATTACGAAAAATCACGCAAACATTGCAAAATTTCTCAAAATTACTGCAGATTTTCTATAGATTCAGCCTGAGACCCATCCTGATTCTGTGAGGTCATCACACACACTCCTCCTTTTACAGGGTGCCATTACTTTTGTCCTAACTGAACGAACAGAACCAGAACATCTGGTTTCATCCTCTCGCATATTTCCCGATCGTAGAAATCAACGCAAAATCTAAAACCGAGGAGAAAATGCAAAAATTCTAAAAAAAAATAAATAAAATAAAATAAAATAAACAAGTCTCCTCTTTCAAAAAGGGCAGATTCAAAAGTCTAAAAATGCCCTAAAATGTATAACATTAATAACAATAATATAATAATGTGTTTAATTTGTAGAGTGCTGTTCTGACAATCCAGAGAAAAGGGAAAGTGTGAAAAGGAATGTTTTAAACTGTGATCATTTTATTGTGTGTTTATTCCAAAGAGTCTCAATACAAGCAAGATTTATTTTTCCTCTGATATACAGCATGCAAACCCATACAACGTTCATATAAATAACCGGTTACAGAACCCACAATGCCGTTTTTCTTTCTTCTGACTCGCCTCCCTGATCCCGTCAGCTGCTCCAGTTTGACTGACGTCCTTCCTGTAATTTGTTCCGGACATCACGAGTCAAAGTGGACAAAAAGAAAAGGTGCAGGAAGTCTTTTTTTTCCTTCTGCAAAGGGCTTGGACTTCTACTTTTTTATTTTCAACTACCTTTAAGTGAAGGGAACAGTGAATTGAGAAAGCTTTCGGCAGACTGTGAGAGCAAACGCTGACAGAAGGGACAAAGGCTCGTCCTCTGTCACCCCTCCTTTATTTGACTGGCCTGCTTGAATGGATGTGCCAGTACTTTTAACAGCACGATATTTCTGTGGGCGAGCCACGTCCAGGGATTGTGCGAACATAAAACAAGTTAATTCCCTCCTTAATTAAGCCGACGGTTTAAAGTGAAAATGAGGTTTTTGTGTTCCTTACATGCATATCAACATTTTGCACCGAGATACAGAGAAAGCCAGAGAGTTTGTGTAAGACGACAAGAGAGCAGCCAAGGAGCGAGAGAGAGCGAGCAAACAAGAGAGAGAAAAAAAGAGAGAGAGAGAGAGAGAGAGAGAGAGAGAGGAGTAAAATAGGCTCTGGCGTGTTTCCTCAGCCGTATTGTTTTGCCTGTCCGTAATGAGAAGCTTGCTATGGTGTTGTGATGTAAATGAGGCCGGCCCCTCAGCCAACACCATCCTTAATTGTCTGCTTTGATCTATGGCTAATTCTGCTAATTAGGGCCCCGATCTCAACGCTGAACGTTTTTGCTTTGACTCCACTGAATAAAAAAAAAGTCCCTCCTTAAAACCTCCTGCACAACCTCTGTGGGTGGAATCGGCTAGTCAGGCTGGTCTATAAATCCCATTAGCATGTAGTGTTTCTCAGGAACAAAAACGAAAAAGTCGACATATTCCATCATCATCCTGCTTAGAGAGTCAACCGGCCCCAATAGAGTGGAGCAAATTAGCCAGTAACGTTACACCCATCAGGCAACATATTCATTCACTTATTTGAGGTAACTGCTTTATTATGCTCTGGGGGCTGATGGATCCTGAAGTAGACACCGAACCCTGACTAGTGCACCAACTCCTCACAAAATATAATACCCACCCTCCTTTAGACTTTACAACATCACTGACGAATCATTTGAAAATTCATCTTTGATCGAAAATGACTTTTGATCAACAAAATATAAAGGAACTTATAATCAAAACTTTTCAACAAAGTACCAGAGATTGGTAAAAACCCATTAAGAACAAAGTTACTGACAAACAAGTTACCTTTAGCAAGCATTACTATAGATATTCCTAAGCTGTACATAAGGCCTCATAGGCCTCATTTCTTAATCGTTTCCTAAAGCAAATCCTTTCTGTAAATAATTTCATGTTTCAAACCAAACTAAGAAGCACTACTGGAAAATTTCACATTAGCATACACACATTGCTAAGCGCCAATCATCCGTAAATTACTGTGCTTATTCACAGCACTTCTGTTTTATAAAACTCACATTGAGCTGAATCAGACTAAAAAGTCAAATAAATGATAGTAAAACATTTTCCAGTAACGCGGCTGGGCCATCGCGGTGTGTCAGCCACACTAACACACTGACTCTTCCTTTTTTTTTTTTGTTTTGTTATAGGGTGCCATTACTTTTCTTCGCATTAAATACCAAGTCTTATATGTCTTCATTCATAGATTTTATTTATAGATAAACCACTTTGTTTCAGGTCATTAATAAGAAATTCACACAAAATATAAATTAAATTGGCGTGTAATTAAAATAAATATTTATAATAATCTTAATCCGTATCTAAAATCGTTGAAATTATCATTAGTCACATAAGTGAGTTGTGTAAATAAAGTCAGAACCTCATTTAGAAACTCACATTTCTTAAGTTCTTAATTCTCCTGCGAAAGATTTAGGAATAAACATATTTAGACCCATGTGACCGCACCCTCCAAGCTTGACTGACTGATGATTGACAGATTGAGTTTTGCTTAATATGGACCACAGTATGTGTATTGTATTGTATTGACAACACTTGCATATCTAACATGTTTTGCTACGTTTTTGCAGGAACCTGACGCTGGCTTTTCTTTAGACATTAGCACACTCCTGAACAACTGAGTCACAACAAACACCTCCTGTCTGCCACACAATGTAGGCAAACTCCTACTGAGATCTCTACTACATCTATGCACATTTACCTGGCACACACACACACAGCACACACACACACACAAAGCACACATGCTTTTTTAAATCTCCGTCCATCAGCGCCTGCATGCATAGACACCTGTGCGTAGCTGACAGGTTATTTTTCAGACTCGACAGGCAGTAATTTACTGTGCCAGCATGTTCAAGACAAAAACATGTGTTTTCCAACTACCTGAGATCGGACTCAGTTAGACAACCATGTCTGGTAAAAAACTACAAGATTCGGAGAGACAGATAGAGATAGAGAGCGAAATTCTGTTACTAATATTAGCTGTCAGGGCTAGTCAAACCTGAAATCAGCAACATGCAGAAATACCAACAGAGACAAAACATGCAGCTCTTTTTCTGCCTGGGATACTGATCTGCTGTGTAGACAGAGGAAACATTGTGCTTCCAACGCAGACAGTTTGCCAACTCTGAAAGCATGTACCACTCTCGTTCTTTCCTTCCCAGCACTTTGGGCATTACCACCGCTCACTTGTGGGTCTGAGTAGGCAATTTGACTCACCTCTGTTTTCACACCAGCAGGTTTTAAGCTAAAACTGAAAAGGTCTCCCATTAGCACTCGGAGAATGTTCCCATCAATGAAATTAAAGGGTCTGTGGTGACTGCACCTGCCTGCAAAGGTTCCAATTTTTCTGATCTACCTATTAGCCTGCTTTTAGGTGGTATAAGCAAACATGAGTATCCTTCACAGACTTAGAAAGAAGAACAAGCCTTTATTATCGCCACACATTACATTACATTACAGCACAGCACAGTGGAATTCTTTTCTTTGAATATCCCAGCTTTGGAGGTTGGAGTCAGAGAGCAGGGTCAGCCATAGTACAGTTCTATCCCTGGGGCAGAGAGGGACAAGGCCCTTGCTCAAGGTCCTAACAGTGGCAGCTTGACAGGAACATGCCATATGCAAAAACCAAAGATCATCAGCTTTTCCAAACTCCCAGAAACTGGAAAGAGTTCAGCAATTAAGTAACTTAAAACTGGCTTATACTCATGAAGCTTACCTAGTTGTCTATAGGCTTACCTTGTAACCCTAATTGTTGGCTAATTGGCTAATTGTTTCTTAGCTTACTCTGTGGCCTAAAAGGCTTAGGTACTGGTCTACAAGCTTAACCTAGGAATCCATCCTAGGAGTCTGCAGTGAAACATAGTGTTTTATAAGGCTTATATAAGAGTCTAAAGGCTTATCTATATTGTGCAGCATTTGGCAGATGTCCCTATCCAGAGCGACTTACATTTATACACCTGAACAGTTAAGGGGTTAAGAGCCTTGCACAAGGACCCAGTCCAGCATCTTAACCACTGAGCTACCATTTCCAGGCTTATCCAATGTTCTGGAAGCACTACTAGGGGTCCACAGGTTTACTGGTGGTCTATATGCTTACACAGAGTTCTAAAGGCATGTCTAGGGTTCTTTAGGCTTACCTTGCGATTAGGTTTACCTAGAGGTCTATATAGGTCTTACCTGGTATTTGGTGGGTTTACCTTATGATCTTTAGGCTTGTCTAGTGGTCTATGGGAATACCTAGTCAATAGTCTATGGACTTAAACACTTGTATTTCATGTTCCATAATAGTCCATAGGCTTACCTAGAGGTCTGTAGGCATGTCTAGTGGTCTGTAGGCTTGTCTTGTGGAATGTAGCCTGGACAAGTGGTCTGTATGTTTGCCTATTGGTCTGATTGCATATCTAGTCTTCTACAGGCTTTCCAAACGATTTGTAGTCTTGACAAATGGTCTGTACGCTTGCCACATGGTCTATAGCTAGGCAGTTTAATTGTTAGGATTAAAAAATGTTCTGTAGGCTTGCCTATTGGTTTGTAGGCTTACTCAGATGTCAGAAGGTCTGCTATGTGATCATTAGGTTTACTAGAGTTCTTATTTTTTAAATCAATTCACTGAAATCGAAGGGTTCTTTTCGTGCAGAGGTTTAACATTTATAATATAATGCAATTCTGGGGGTCCAATAATTTCAAATTAGCTGTATCAGGTAACAAAACGCAAACATTTTGGGGGGAAAAAAGTGTAACCTAATGGTCCATAGGCTTAGCTAGAGATCTTTGGGATTACCTAATTATTTAAAAATATTCCTAGTGGTTTTCAATCTTCTCCAGATTAGGTTATTAGGTTTAACTGATTTTGGATGTTCACATTTTATATTTATTTGCACACATATGACTATTTACACTGATGAACTTTAATATATAATCAGATACCAACAGAACCAGACTCTCCTAATGCCTAAAGGCATCAAGGCATCAAATCTCCTCTTTTAATGTCCTTCATTGTTTTAATATTATTCATATAGTTATTGCTTTTCACTGTCACCACTGACTTGCACTTGAATGCCCAGAAGGCTAGCCTAGACTTTGACTGCTTCACATAGCAGACCAAAGAGTCTCCACGCATTCCATGGGATCAATACTAATCGCCTATAATAGATCACAAAAGTGTAGCTTGCGGCTACTCCTCGGCTCACTGGTTCAAAAAAAAAAAAATGCCCAGATTTGATCAAACTAAATCCAATATGCCTCTAGGCCATCTCTTTTATGTGACATTATGATGATATCATGGTGATACTATTGCTGTTTTACGAAAACTACCAAATAGAGGAGTTTTTACTCTGCTTAAATCCTGCTTTGAAGATTTCTGATCTGCTCAAAAGTTCAGAATATCTACAGCTTATACCGGTGCAAATTAACAGACCAAATTCACATACAGTCTACAAAACAGGATGAATGATAATATGGGCATGGAACAAAGAAGCAGAGCTAGATCCCATGCTAATCAGCAAATGAGCTTTTAGCCAAGAACTCAGCCTAAACTGCTGTCTTGTGTTTGACAACCTATGTAAAGCGCAATGACATTTCTCCTCAGTGTGGAGAGAGAAGTCTTGGGAAGAGACACCAATTTGCAGTGGCCTACCATTAAAGAATTTCTGAAAAATCTGTTAATTCGCATCTAACTCATTAGCATGAGTATCTCCTATTTAGTCTAAACTGCTGATGGCTATGAAAGTGAACAATTAGTTATGCCTTTTAACTCCCATCATTTTTAAAGTTAAGCAACCGGCAATTTGTTAAGACGATACTAACAAAGCACTACCAGATAGATACATGCCGTATTGGGGAAAGATAGGTTGTCTGGATTCTGGGCTTTAAACATCCAAAGTTCTGGCATTTTGCTGCTCCAAATGCTCATTTGTTCCTAACGATTACGAATCTGAAGTTTCTGAAGCAAGAATCTGGAGCAATCTGAACAGCCTGGGTGTTGTCTGAGAGAGTGTCGAGCCTTATTAGCACAGATTAAGATTTACGAGAGGTTGTACAACGAGGGTCGAAACCCACTCCATCTGTCCCAGAGCCACAGCTAACTGAAGTGCCATGCTAATGAGTGTTTTGTCCGTTTTGTTGTTGTAATCAATTTGATTAGGGAAAACAGAGGGGCAGATGGCGGCAGAGAAGGGAGAAAAAAATCTCTCTCCACCCCTGAGACGGTCGTGGAAGTTTCTGCAGGGAGCAATACAGATGTGTGATTGGAATGCTGGTGAGCACCAACACCAGCCAACTTTCTAATCACCTTTCGCTGGGGAACTCCTGGCCTGCACAGAGACACACATGTGCACATGCACAACAACAACTCCAGGGGAAATTTGAACTCATCATGAATGCATCTCATTTCTCAAACCTGCACCTCTCCACGCTCGTTGCCTCGAGGCAAAATGGGGCTCAAATGACCTGGACTGAACACTTGCATGTTTGCACAAGAAGGCAGCTTCTGGACCGCATAGCCAAGCAGCAAACTGATGGAAACACTCTGTTTACTCCTGCAAGGACGTATGGCTGAAGGTTTTCAAGCGTGCAGCTCCACGGAGAGCTGGAAATCCGCTAAACATGGCAGAGAAGCCTATGCTCGAATCGGTCCAGAGCCTCCTGGGCTCCATCAGACTGGCATCAGGTGGCAAACTCCACCTTGCGACAGATGGCATCAGCGCGCCTCCTGAGCAGTCAATAGCACAAAACAGCAAAAGGAAAGATGCTGAAGCAGGGCCTTCTGCACGGAGTGGTTTTGAGGCCAAGCGCAACCATTCAAGGAGAAATGATTACTTAAATGTAGTCGTTTTTTGTTCACCAGTCGACCCAATAATTAAAGAAATACCCAAGTATTTCTTTTATTCAAATCTTTACCTACATCTTCTGTTTTTGATTACCACAGATGATGACTTCAACATGTTTTAAAAAATACTCAGAAGATTGTTTGTGAGGTCTGTTTTCTCCAAACCATCTTTATTTTAATAAAACACAGGGCAGCAGTTGAAGTTTTTGTAGAACCCTCAATTTCTAGTCACTGCTTCATCCTGGTAAGGGTTGGAAAGATTCTGGAGTCTATCCTTGGAATAACAAGCAAAGATTCTTGTCTATGGGAATCACACATGCATTGCAGATGCAGTGGACAGAGATTAGGAAAAGACTGAAAAGCACTAGGCCTTTAATATGATGTGAAATATGGTTAAAAGTAATACCTAACTCTTCTTGCTGGACTTGTTCTCCTGTCATGTAAAGAGAAAGAAAACTGTGTGTGTGTTTGTGTGTGTGTAGGAGATGTCTTAGATCCATTCAGTGTAGTCAGGTGGTACAGTGCCGGTGGGGAAGAGGCCGGCCCTGCCAGCTGCCCCGGGGGTTCAGAGTGTGAGCAGCCATTAGCCTGATGGGATATGGCGGCTTGGCAAGCAGGCGCTCACACACACGGCTTCCTCTATCGGACCACTAATTAAAACCACCACCACCACCACACACACACCGATCAGAAGGTAATGAGGATGCGTTCACTAGGGGGGTGTGTTCTTCATATGGCGAACTTGATGTTTCACTACAGAGTCTTTCTGGATCTGTGATACACTTTTTTTTAGCCGCTCTGCGCCAGATAGAGATAAAAATCTAACAAGATCTTAGATGAATATTGAGCTCTAGGTGAAGTGGAAAAAAAAAACGCTTGCCAAATGAATGCAAATGTAGACCAAGAGAAGAGAAAATACTTAAAGACTTCCAAGTCTTGAAGCAGTTCATCAAATTAACATCAGACGGCTTAGCCAAAGCAATTTGCTTAGGGGGAAGGGCTACTATCAGTAACAAGTTTGCTCGTTCCCAATAAACGGTGTTGCCTGTTTGACAAAAGACAGCGCCTAATACACTTGTTTTATTCATGCCCCTGTCTCCGCTCGGCCGCCAGCGTGTGTGTGCCTGTCAGCAGACGAAAGTGCAAATGGAATCTGAATAAAAGCCACACCGGGGTGAAATGTAAGGCACATGCAAGCATCATAAAACAGCATCTTCTTCTGTCAGAGGGGAACCACATCCTCCATCATCACCTTCTCCATCATCACCAGCTGGGAACGTGACAGAATGATTACAACCGGGACTTGTGGTCAGGTTGAGGCCTGTGTATGCCTCTAATCACATCAGATCAAATTAAAAGGAAGAAAAAAATCTCCCTAAATGATTGAGAGGAACCAACAGAGAAAGTCCATAATTCTGGTTTGATTCTCTTAACGAAAAGCCAAAAAAATGGAGTTTGTGCCCATTTTTGTTGTGTCCATATAGATGACTAAGTGTCTTTGTCATGTCTCACTCCACAGTGGAGGTTAATATGAAGCTCATATGAAAGTAGACACTCAGGACTTTAAGAATTTGTAGTGTTTCATAAGTATTTGTTTTTAGTATTTGTTTTTAGTTCAAGTAAACGCTGATATCAAACCGATTTCTGTTCTTTGAGATGCTTTAGATGCTTATTCATTTAAAAAGCAGCTCAAATGTGATCTTCAACCAGTTAAATTCTGTGTAAGGTTATCCAACAGAGGGAAAAACACACGTCTAAAACACAGTGAAAGCCAACAGAGTCCTGACTTAAAACTAAAAATACATCAATAAAATCTTTCATAGTATGCATCTGCATCATTTAGTTGTCTTAAAGAGGATTGTTTGGGGAACTGCATGCACTTGAGTACAAGACTTTTCTGAGGTAAAAAAAACATGTATTTTTGTGAATATGTTCATAGAAAATCTATAGACAAGTGGCTCTGTATAAATCAACACAAATTTAACAGATGTAGAGTCTATATATATATATATATATATATATATATATATATATATATATATATAGCAAAACCCGGTCTCAGATCAGTGATATGATATATAGATATGATATATAAATGTTGTATCTTATGCTGGCTGGCTCTAAATTTAACCTCCATAAAGTTTAAGTAAATAAGATAAGAAGGAAATTAAAATACTCAAATATTGCAACTATATTCCCTTTAAATAACCGTCACACGGTGAGACAGTGAAGAAAGCAGGTATTGAGTTCAGGGTCGGCTTTCCAGCCAGTCAGGGCCACATGCATTAAAATTTAACACAGTGTCCGTTTTTTTTACTGACGTGCTCGTTGATGTGCACATAAATAACCATCAGCAGGACGAAACACGAGGGAAAATGTACTAAAAAAACAAGAGGAAGTTCACCGAAGGGAACCGGTGCAGAGAGACAGAACAGGATTTGCAAGAATAAACGAATAAAAAAATATATATATATGGTTCTGCTTCGAGGGAATTCATATTCATGAAGGTTTGCCTGAATACACAGAGCAGACGTTCACACTGACGAGACGGGTTTTTAAAGCCTTCCACAGAAAATTTAAAGGTAAAGGCTTAAGGTCTAGACTGCTTTTTTACTGTGACTTGCTATTAATGAACTTGTTATGTTTTATTAGCGTTAAAAAGTAATAAATGGGCATCAGATTATTGCTGTGCTGTTCACTTCGACATTCCTGTAATGATGAATCCGATTGAGTCTTCAGATTAACATAAACTGTCAGCTTCCTTTAATAATTTATTGACATGCATAATGCATGCCCAATTTTTTTTTTTTTTGAGTGACACTTCAAAAGAAATCTCTGCGATTTACGCAACAGACCGATTAAGCTCAGAGAATACAGAATGCTTGAATGGATGCAATAATAATAATAATAATAATAATAATTTTTTTTGTATATTTAGCATTTTTGATACGCGGGGTGCTGTAGCACAACATAGTAAATTAAATAAATAAAGAAATTTTGAAAGAAATGATAAAGGATGAACTGAAAATATAAATAAACTAATGTAGAATGAAAAAATGACATCAATAAATAAAAATCTACAAAATAATTAGGATAAAGATCATAAGCATCGCATATAGTGAGAAAAGCAGCGGGCCTAAGATAGAACCTTGTGGCACTCCTTGGTTAACATTATAGGTTAATCATTTTCTGATGCAACAAAAACCTTCTGTACACAAAAAAAAGATTATTTTAACACATTTTTAAAATAGCTCCTGAAGGATCTACACAGAGATGATGGCTAAGGATCTGGTGATAATGGTGTTAAATGTCGCACTGAGATCAAGAAATAAAAAGATATTCTTAGGTGCTGTGATATGAGTAGATATAAACCAGTCCCTCCAAGATTTTAGCACAAATCAAGTAAAGTCGGTGATATTCAGAGGAGGACCCAATTTTTCAAAATTTAAAAAAAAATACTGTACTAGAGGGACTGCCAAAGGTTTTCATGAGATCAGTTCAGCGAGCACTGAGCACTGAGCCACTGTGCTCCCTGATATTAATCTGCACTCTCTGGTCATCCATCCTCACACTCTCTATACAAGATTCCTTTAACACTAGATTATTAAACATCAAACTCATAAAACAGGAAGAGTACTGAGTACTAAAAAAAAAGAGTACTTGTTCTCAGCATCGATGCATCAAATACGTGAAAATCTCCCACAGCTCCCACAGCTGAAGGTTCTAGCTTTAACTCTCAGCAATCAAGAGAGACCGACGGAGGGAAGATTTTATTCCCTCAAGCCACAAAACCCCACTTTCACTCCATCACAGACAGAATGACAGTTGACGTGGCGAAATTTACGTGGAAGGTCAGCAGATTTACGGGCGGCGCGTTCACCCACACGATTACAAATAAAATTCCGACTCGAACGTAAGCCGAGCAATGAGTTAACAAGAGACAGGGAGAAAATTGGAAAATGTCAGACAAGGTGGAGCAGAAGAATGAATTTGTCCAAATGTGTGTGTGTGTGTGTGTGTAAGAGAGAGAGAGATAACTAGAAGGAAGTGGAGAGCTATTTTTCTCTCCTCAGTGTCCAGTTGTAATGCAGCAAAAAGACAGGAAGAGACAGAACAAGGAGACAGAAACGGAGTGATGGATTTCAGGCATGTGACAGGTGAGAAGTCATGCACGGAAGAGTGACAGAGCAAAAAAGGGTCAAAGAATGAGAAAGTGAGAAAGATGTAATGTGAGAGAGAGAGAGAGAGAGAGAGAGAGAGGGGAAGAGAGATGGAGGCTTGGTTAGTGTCAGGGACTGTGTGTCCTGTGCCAGGCTGGAATAAAGCGTCCGTGTCGAAGGGCCCGAGCTTCCCCAGGGCTGTGCTGATTAATTGAGCTGTCCGAGCCCTCTGATGGCGGCTCCTTTACGTAGAGCTCCTGGGAAACTCACCCGGCTTCCATCAGAAAAGGGGGAAAAAAATCGTTTTTTCCCCGTGCTAAAATTAGAGCCTTTCGCTTTTTCGCTATGTTCTTACATCAGCATGCGCTTCACCTTGCCAGAGGGGTTTAATGATCGTCATGAGAGAAAAAGAGAGAGAGAGAGAGAGAGAGAGAGAGAGAGAAAGAGAGGGAGAGACAACAGGACAGACAAACACCAGGCGATTTGGACATGTCCCCCTCCTGCCTCCGTCACTCACAGGCTGTGTGCGGCGGCTGAAGATGAAGCACTGCTGTCTCAGGTAAATGGCCACCAAAGGCCAAAAATGGTGCAGTGTTGACTCTGGGCTCAGCTCAGCTATTTTATTACGCCTGACCTAACTTTAGACGTTCTAGCCTTTTCATTTCTGTCATGTAGGAGTCCAGAAAAAAAAGCGAAATGTCTGAGAATACAAACAAGTCACAGTGGATGGATTTCGTTCCATTTTCGAAGTAATGTAGAAAAAAAAAGGATGTTTATTTCACCTCTAAACCTCACCACGTCCTTTCTAACATTTTCTATATGCAAATATTCCCATTCCCAATTCCCAATTTTGAAATTGTGAAAATAAAAATAAAAAAAATATATATATTTTTTTTTTTGTAACAATCACAAAAAAACTCCTGGAAGAAACTGAATAACCCCAAAAATGTGAAGAGGAGGAATTTATAATTTTATAATAATGAATGAATTCATTATTTCTATGTTCAATCTGCTTAATAATGTTCTAGAATATGAAGTTCTATCTATGTATGTATAACAGGATTGATACTATGTGTACGTAGCACTCTAACCAGAAAAAAGACACTTCTCAAGGACTTTTCTCTTTTTTTTCCTCATTCTCTCATTCTCTCCCTCTCTCTTTTTCCTGTCCTGAGCCGTGGTATTTCTGTCCTGCTGCAAGGTGACTGCTTGTTCCTGCTTATTCAGGCTCCGTGCAGCTCCTTCCAGCTCGGTGTGGGGGTTTTTTGGTGCTCTTTTCATATTTTGCTCGTCTAACCTTTCTCTTTTCCGTAGTGCCACCTTTCAACTGTCCTCTCGCACGAGCGGCTCGTTTATAACCGTGGTTCAGCGGGAGGCACAATGAAAGGTTCGCTTGGGCTCGAAGGTGAACATGAGGTGGAGGAGAGAGAGAGAGAGAGAGAGAGAGAGAGAGAGAGAAAGAAGGTAGTTAATTAAAGCAATGCTTCCATGTCAACTCTCCACTCAGCCATTTGGCTGAATTCTACATATTTATTCATCCGCAAACCATCATGAATCCGGAGCGCCGCCGCGGTCGATATCGCTGAGAGCAGCGCTGTAATCACACACAAAATGCAGATTAGCTGTAAATACTTTAAAAAAGGATTACAAGACCGTACAGGAAATCATTCTTTCAGCACTGGAGCAAAAAGAAAACCCCAAAACAACACGACAGGACGGGTTTCCGGGTTTCCTCTCCATGTCCTAGCCTGTTATTACTCTTTTATTTGTTAACTCTACTATTCAGGAGCTGAGACGAAAAAGTAGGAACAAAAACACAAAGTAAAACTCGGTTGTCAACGACTTCAGAGAGAAGAAGAAAAAAAAAGAGCAAAGAGACAATTAACGAAGTTTATAATTCTGTACGTCGTGCTAATGAGCATGTCTTAGCGAGGATTAGGCCGATGGGCATTGTTGTCGTAATTCCTCTCTATTGTAGCGCACACAAAGCCAAGGGATGAAAGAAGACCGAGGAGGAGGAAAGAAGCAGAAGAGAATACAGCAGAATGGCGTGTTGGACGAGTGACGCTGTCACTCACAATCTCTCTTCACTCAAGCTAGACAAATCATCGCCATGCGGCTCGGCAAACGCTACGACGTCGTTTTTAATTGTAGCCTGACAAAAGCTGTCTCGAATTCGCCGCCGAGGCACAAAAGCAGCTCTCAGACTTCATCTTCACGGACGTTCGAGCAGCACTTTGGTAAGATGAGTCACAGGCCAGCGTGCATGGAATGACTGTACGGTGGAGCGCTAGCTAGCTCGGGCCTCGAACAATAGCCGAGGAGAGTTTAGCATTGATTGGCATGCCGCTGTTTGTTGGCTTTGTGCCTGTCAGTCTTCACCCCCTCCCAGTCAACACCGCCGGCTGAGTTATTATCTGAAACATCTGTTTATTTCCAGTTACAACACTGACGTTGGTTTTGTACGAAAATATACGGCACTTCCAAGCTCGAATCAGGAATCAGGACTAGCAGCTCAGGTTTTGTGCTAATCATTGGACAGCTTTAGGTTAAAATTACTATTGTGAGCCTTTATTGGCTAATTGGCTACTTGATTGTTTGGACAAATTAAATAACTGCAATGTTTATTTGCTAACCAATAAACTGCTTATCAAAACTGTAGCAGCGTGTAAACTCACTTGCTAGCAAAGATTTCTTACTAGCATCTTTGCTAGCAAAATTTTGCCCAAGCAGAACCTAAGAAATGCAAGTTATCCGGACATAGCGTCTGAAATCTTTGCTAACGAGTACTAGCACCTTGCAGGCAAAATTTTGCACAGGCAGAATCTAAGTAATGCAAGTTACCCAGATTTAGCATCTGAAATCTTTGCTAGTGAGTACTAGCATCTTTGCTTGCAAAATTTTGCCCAAGCAGAACCTAAGAAATGCAAGTTATCTGGACTTAGCGTCTGAAATCTTTGCTAGCCCACTTAGAGCCCATATTATTCCATCAACCCTGCTCACTAGTCATTCAAGAGGCTGGATCGGATTAGATCTTTTTTTTTAGCTAGCTAATAAAACTCAGGCAGTTTAGCATGTTTACTCAATGTAATCTTTGCTACGATCTCTTCAATATTCAAGAGTTTGTGTGCGTAACAGTTGACTACTTTCGAATTGGTGAAAAACGTAAGCGTGAACTTACTGCCTTTTTCTAAAGCTTGCTTTTTCCCACCCGATCTGATCTGCCGCCCTGCGTCTTTAAACGACTGCAACGTCCCTCTAAAGTGCCACACACGAAGCACAGGATCTGGTTTTACTGATTCCCTTAAGCCGAGCTGGGAGATAAACTCAGATCAGATCAGCAGCGGTATAAAGGGATAAGCGCTGTTTACGGCTACTGGCCCGTGCTCACATGCTGCATATGAATATAGCACAAGTGTGGAATGTGAGCGAGCAACAGATCTCACACACACACACACACACACACACACGGAGCAGGTGCACATACAGTACCAGCGTATGAGAAAAGGGAAATATCTGGCTCTCACACACCCACACACACAGCAGTGGGCGGAGAAAAGCTTCCTCATTTCCCCATTAAGACATTTCAGTCTTAACGCAAGCTATAATTGTAACACCACGATACTCAGAGACTCCTGACGATCAGCCGAGTCACCAAAACGTAAGCAGAGTGACGATAAAGAGATAAAAAAAGAAGGAGCAAATTAAGTTTAAGAAGGAAGATGATAAACACGTGACACTTATTTCTGTTTAACATTTAGAGGAGAATAAACATATGAAGGTGTGAAAAGCGAGTTCGTGTAGAAATGACAAATGAATAAATAAATAAATAAATAAATAAATAAATAAATAAATAAATATGCAAGCAGATGTGTTATCTACACAAAGTATAATTAATTGAGAGAAAGAAAAAGAAAGAAAGAAAGAAAGAAAGAAAGAAAGAAAGAAAGAAAGAAAGAAAGAAAGAAAGAAAGAAAGAAAGAAAACAAACAAACAAACAAACAAGGATAGATAGATAGATAGATAGATAGATAGATAGATAGATAGATAGATAGATAGATAGATAGATAGATAGATAGAAATGTAAACAAACAAACAAACAAACAAATAAATAAATAAATATGCAAAAAGATATGCAAATAAATATATAAAAAGATATGTTAGCAACCTATAAATAATAGAAAAAAAGAAAGAAAGAAAGAAAGAAAGAAAGAAAGAAAGAAAGAAAGAAAACGTAAACAAACCAAAATCTCATAAATAAATAAATAAATAAATAAATAGATAGATAGATAGATAGATAGATAGATAGATAGATAGATAGATAGATAGAATGTATGCTAAAATAAATGCATGCTAAAATACTTTATATAAAAAAGAATACAAAGAAGTCGTAAAATATAAAAAAATATTCAAAAATATTCAATCCATTTTGCCATCAGCCGTCACTTTATTATCAATGATCGCCAAACAAAATTATTGGCACCCTTTTGTGAAATTGCCCCAAAATAAATAAGACCTATTTAAAGTAGCACAACTTTTTTTCTTTATAAGATTTGAGTTTTCAAATTCTCCAGCCCAGAAATGAAAACTTTGTCTGTCGCAGTTTTCTGAACGTCGGTTTTAATGTCGGTGCTGTAACGTGTCACATGACCAGAAACATTCACTTCACGCGCTTGAATAAGACGTGACGACGTCAGAGAGATTAGTGTCGGCAATTTGCTGCGTAATTTCTCCTACAACCGCAGACCGCAAATTTTCTTATTTGATACAAGTGTACTGGCAAATTTAGAGAATTATTCATAATAACAAGTAAATATGCGAATAATTATAATGATGTTCATTAAAATAACAGTGGTCTCATGGATAAGCCTAACTATACAAAATAAAATAATAAAAAAGATTTTTTTGTAAATGTATACAAGGTTAACTTATATAAGGTCTTTATTAAAATAAAATAAAGGTCTTTATTAAATTAAAATCTGATAAACTGGTTAAAACATTTTTTCACATATCACATTTTCAAATATTTTAAATGTTAAAAGTTTATGCGCCCCCGTATATGGGTCAACTTCCTGCTTCCTTCCTCCCGTTTTATCTCCCCTAAATCTCTACGTTACAGACACCGTAATTGATGTTCTGTAATTGGTCGGCCATTTTGGATGTAGAAAGAAGCAAACAGGTGTGTTGAATATGGCGCACGTGATGGCTTTTGAATCCCTTTTTGTCACCCTGCTGACGTGTGAGGATCACGAGGAAAGACCGATTTAACATGCAGCTGGAGTTCCGTCACACGAACAAACACTGTGATCTCCGTGAGCTGAAAACAGAGCTAGAAGATAAACCGAGAGATTATTACTTCAGCGCCCTCTGCTCCTCGCCTGTCTCACCTGCCTGGTATGAGAGAGAGAGAGAGAGAGATAAAGAGATATGACGAGACCCTGGGAGATGCTCTAGAGATGGACTGAATGAGCGCAAGTAAGAGAGAGAGTGAGCGAGAGAGAGAAGAGAGAAAGACAGAAAGAGAGAGAGAGAGAGAGAGAGAGAGATGATGAGAGCCTGGGAGATGCTCCAGAGATGGACTGAATGAGAGCAAGAGAAAGAGAGAGAGATGTTGAGAGTGTCTGAGGTGTTCCAGAGATGGACTGCATGAGAGTAAGAAAGAAAGAGTAAGAGAGAGAGAGAGAGCGGAGAGCTCCAGCTGGAGTGAGCTTTTCGGAGCTCAGGGCAGAGAGTGGCGCCGTTCCAGCAGAATCAAAGAGAGCTTTTCTTCCCATTGAGGCGCCCGAGCTCAGAGGTCGCCCCGCCTTTTCTGAGAGCGCCATGGGGGGAGAAACCAATAAGCCACTTCTGTGAGAGACGTCAGCTTATTGCCGTGTAGGCCATCTTGTCCAGCTTTGATGGAATAAAGGGGAAATAGAAGAAGCGGAGATGGCCTCGTGCTTGGTGGAGCTGTGTAAACATTTGGATGGATTGTGAACTGGGGATGAGTTTATGAATAAATATCCAGTGTTCTCCGTTCGAACCTGGGACGCCGCGTGCACTGCCGGGTGAACTGCGTTACAGATCAAATGAGCTCAATGGTGACAGGTTAACCCTGTCCAACCAGAACGATGGAATTCCACGCTGTTTTTAGAGCATTGCTGCTGCTCAAGGCTTGGAGGCAGACAGCTGCAGTTTCTTCACAAATGTACTGAAGTACTGAAGAAACCAGGCTGTGCATCAACTCCTAGTATGTCACAGTGGAACATACTGTTCTATCATCTACCATCAAGAAGTCTGTCCTCTTGCTTAGCGTTCTAAGATTTTATATACAGTGGAAACTTGGCATACGAGTTTAAGGAGGCGAGTTCATAAGAAATAATGTAAATGCAGATAATCCATTCCAGACACCCCAAAATATGACTAATATTCACAATACAAAGTGTATGTAAACTGTATGGCTGCTTACAAAGAACTGACCCAAGCCAAGCATTCCATGTGAAGGGTCCTCACAGGAAGTCGTACCACCAAGCTTGGGATAAAAATGGAACAGACCACCCACACCAATCTGTCAACAAAAAAACACCCGAAAAATCACCTAGCTTTTGAATGCATGCCGAACGTTGGGTTGACCAAACATCTTTCACTGCCAGAAAAAAAATCGTAAAACTCCCTTCAGTTGGCTTTCCACCGATGCAAAAAAGTATTAAACGGCTCCCGGATCTACATGCAACTTAGCCTGCCTTTGGTTCAGTTCGTCCATATGCCGATGCAAATTTCTTGACAAATTTCAATTCGTAAAGGAGGACATTCGTATGCCGAGGTTCCACTGCATTTCAGGATTATTTTACAGAAACAAGAGATAAGAGACCAGAGATCAGAGCTTTCAAAGTGTTAAACAATTTAGATCTTGGCACTTTTGATGGCAGACCACCCAATTTGTTGTTCTAGTACTAGAACAGAACATGCTCTTATTTCCCTCATAGGGATGTGGTAGCTCAGTGGTTGCACTGTTCATTGGAAGGTTGTAAGTTGGACCCTGGACCCCCAAGCTGCCAGTGATGGGCCCTTGAGCGAGGACCCTTAACCTCTTAAACTCTCAGTTGTATATATGAGATAAAATATAAGTAACTCTGGATAAGAGCATCTGCCAAAATGTCTTAAAGTGAATATCACTTACTAATTGGTTGCATATCCCTCGCTTGCAATAACCGCATCAAGCCTGAAACTCATTTACATCATCAAACTATATTGTAAAAGCTTTTGGAAAGCTTTTACAAAGGCTTTTTTCATCTCAGCTTCTTTCAGTTGTTGTTTGTTTCTCCACAATTTGTCTTTTCTACCACTTTGCTACGTTCCAAGAGCTTCTGTGGATCATCTCAGTATTTTACTTGATTCTTGCTGCTGATAAGAGGTTTGCATCTTGTGTTATCGGTATTTCTGGTCTTCGAAAAGTTTGAAGATTGTGAGACCTTAAGGCATTTTCTGTGGAGGTGGTTGGTGATGTGAGTGACTTTTATTTTGGGTTTTTCTTCACATCATCATCTGATGTTGCTTTCCTTGTCTTTAATACTGCTGAGTGTTTGATAAATATACCACTGCTCCTAATTGATTGATTAATTAATTGATTGATTGATTTATAATCTAAGTGCCTTGTTTAGAAATTAGAAAACTTTTTTTTAACAGGAATAATTGATGTGGTAGCTTAATGGTTAAGGTGCTAGGCTACTGATCAGAAGGGTGTGAGTTTGAATCCCAGGTCCACCAAGCTGCCACTGCTGGGCCCCAGGGCAAGGCCCTTAACCCTCAATTGTTCAGTTATATAAAATGAGATAAATTGTAAGTTGCTCTGGATAAGGGCATCTGCCAAATGCCAGAAACGATTAGCTCTGTATATACTGTAGCTGTACACAACCTCCACACATGCCTCCAAGTCTCACTATAAGCCTTAAAGGGTTAATGAAAGGGCAATAAAATGAAACCAGAGTAAGCATATCATTAGGCACATGAGATACACGCAATCCTCTGTAACGAAGAAGGCTGAGAAGCTGAAGCTCGGGATTTGCCGAGGGTTCGCCCCTGGGCAGTGTAATGAATCCAATTAATCTGATTCTGAGGGCAAAATTTAAATGGTGTAGCAGAGAAACAGAAAAAATCTGGGTTTATAAGTGCAGTAGTTTTCAGTGTCCTGAGGTACGAGGTTCAGGAACTCATGCAGTGTAGCAGACAGACTGATCATCACGGTGCTAAGACGTAATCAATGTTTCACCTAAAATCGAAATTTTCTGTAAATCTGACATAAAAACTCATCATGTACGTGATCCCTATCCGATCTGAACTCCTAGAACAACCGGAATCCGGATGATTTTTTTCTTCCTGTTCACACCCCCGAAATTCCAACGCAGAACTCCTGTTGGACTTACATTTTAAACACAGATTCTAGGCGTACTCTTTCACAACACTGTGGATCTGTTAGTTTACATTCATTCATTTATCTCCAATAAGAGCTTTATCAGGATCCAGAGTCTATCCCGGGAATACCGAGCATGATACGGGAATACACCCTGGATGGGACAATCCAGTATCAAACACAGTGACACACTCGGTTGTAGACTCTTTCACATTCGCTTTTACACACACTCATTTACAACCACATAAAGTTATTTGGAATATAAAACAGATGCAGATACAGATAATGTCACACAGTTATACTACTACTACACAAACACATACACACTATTTCACACCCTCATTCGCACCCTCATTCGCACCCTCATTCACACCCTCATTCGCACCCTCATTCGCACCCTCATTCACACCCTCATTCACACCCTCATTCCCACCCTCATTCACACCCTCATTCACACACTTTTCAGTACCTCTTTCACACACTTTTCACATACTTTTCTCACCCTCTTTCGCACCCTCATTCACACACTATTCACACCTGCTTTCACAACCTCATTCACCCTCTTTTACACACTTTTCACACACTCATTAACACCCTCATTCAACCTCTTTCACACCATTTTTCACACCTTATTTCGCACACTGTTCGAACCCTCATTCACTCTCTTTCACACCCTTTTTCGCACCCTTATTTACACACTTTTCACACACTCATTTACACCCTCTTTCATACCCTTTTTCATGCCCTCAGTCACACTCTCTGTAGCACCCTCATTCACCCTCTTTCACACCCTCTTTAATGCCCTCTTCCGCACACGTTCACAAATTCTTTCTCATTATCATTCACACCACTGAGTAGCCAATTCATCTACTGGCAAAATTTTGGGAGGAAACCGGAGAACCCTGAACAAACCCAAATGGACATAAGGAGAAAGACAGAAGCCTAAACTCAGGATAGAAATGGGGTGAAATGTGAAAAGAAATGTGCTGCAATTTTTTTTTTTTTTTTACATTTTTTCATGAAACTTCTTTTACCTTCGTAGTTGTTTAGTACTGTTCTTCCATCTCTTGGCTAAAGAGTGTAAAGGGGAAGTCGTGTAAATTCTGTGCAAATCTTTGGGAAACCATACAGGGGTCCATGAAGCATATACACAGATAATAGGTGACATAAAATAGGCAAAATATTACAATACACACTTCATTAACGATATTTGAGTTTGATAATATTCAGAAAAATACAGAGAATCCTAAACATGGACTGCTCCATCACATACGCCGTGTATTTGTTATTCGTTCACTGAAACAGAACAAATACGTGAAGAAAGTAGGACGCTAAACAGGTCAGGGCCACTTCTGCGTATGTGTGTAGAAACTGTCGGCGCATTCGTCGACTAAAAGTACACTTGAAATGGAAAAAGTAGACTCAGAGACAGAAAAACAGAGAGAGAGAAACAGAGAGAGAAAGATCGTTAAAATGATACACAAGGTCAGAATGAATCATCCACATCAGCACCAGGATGCAAGCATGCCTAGCATGCATCCACACACACACACACACACACTCACACACAAACACTCAGTATCCAGTGTAGGGAGGGAGTGAGGGAGGGAGGGAAAAAAACTTAGAAATGATCAGAAGTGAGTTTAATTACAAAACGATTCACTTTCTCTCAGTCTCCTTCCTCTGCAGCGGGACTTAATCCAGGTTTAGGCCGATTAACACGCTGATATTTGTGTTCGGCGTTTTTCCAGCAGAGAGACTCTAAATGTCACGGAAGCAGCTGATTTAAATTCACAGCTCTCCTCGCTTGCACCGGAAAGATAATATCATCTTCTCCTCGCTCAAAGCCGATAGACATCACAAATCCAAATTACAGCCCAAACGGCTTGGCTCTTCACACAGGCAATTAGCCGAGACTACACAGGCGAAGGATCAGGACCTGCGAGCCTTCATCATCGACATCATCATCCAGAAAAACAAGACTGTGTGTGTTTGGAAAGAAAAAAGCTCACTAGACGGTGACTCACTACGAGGTGAGTAATAGTTTGTGATTATGACTCTAGAAAAGCAAAACTTTAGACAACTTTAAAGTAGAAAACCAATAAAGAAACCTTACGTTTTAAGGAATATTCATACACACCTGACATTTTTATTATTATTATTATTATTATTATTATTATTATTATTATTATTATTTCTTTAAATACTAAACTTCTCAATTTTCTTTTTTTTTTTTTAAATGAAGCGCATAAATTACAGGAAATAATACACAGCTAAAAGCAGGACTTTCACACAAAAATCTGTTAAAATAAATATATAATATAATAAATATAATAAAAAGAAGTCATAAATTAATAATAAATAAATATAATAAAATACGT